>NC_141990.1:317021050-317041496 GCF_049901715.1 Pseudonaja textilis | reverse complement strand
ATTATTGTACAAAGGTTTAAGCAATGAATGTCTTCTTTATTTACAGTTTTTAACTGGGCTGTTGTATGCTGCTCAGAATCCCTTTGCATGAGATGGGTAGCCATATAAGTTTGATCAGTCAATCCTTTCCATTTCTTGTCTCGGGGGTATAACTAAACCAGGTATTCCATCTCACCATTGACATGATTGCTCACACTTCCTAGGGTACACCTGACTGCCACCATACACCATTAGCACCCATTCTATCTGAACATAGTATGACACAGGCCAAACTCCATCTTCTGCACAGGTGTTCACTTTCAGGTAGGTCAAAATCTCAATTCTCAAGTCTATCTGTTCTGTGGATTAGCCACAAGAGACACAAACATGTTTTTCCCCACCTGATGTGCAAATGACATCTATAGCAAAGTGGGTAGGACAATTGCTTTTCCCTGAAATCATCAGAAGAACAGTAATTCTTAATGTCTCCCCTGGGGATTTCAACCCACAAAAATCTTCCAAGGTAAAACTTGCTTTGAAAAATAGGCCCTGCTGGAGGACCTCACCTGGTCTTCCAGAGAGCTAACTCTGAGCTTTGGTGTGACTCAGCTGCCCTTTGTGTCAAAGCCAAAACACAGGTAAGAGAAGGCATGATTGATACAATGCTCGTTTATGGTTGATTAGTCTTGTGACTTCATTATTAAAATAAATAATGAGATACAACACATAGTCTACTTTCAGAATAGGCCAGATAGGAACAAATAAAGGGATAAAATACAAATGTGTTAATGCAAAAGGACTTCAGATAAATTTGCCTTGAGGCCATCCAGCTGGCAAGGCAGCCATTACTGTGCAAGCTTGCAGAGGTTTCAAGTGCTCCCTGCAATTCGGCTTCCCACAAACCTTCACTTCTGATCTTGCAGGAAAGGTGACAAGAATGGTTGGGCTGCCTCTCCTGCTGCTGCTTCTGCTCTTCTGGCTCCTGCCCCCAATGACTGTTAACAATCAATGGAAATATTACATGTCTGGTGATCTGGTTATTGGTGGGAATTTACCTCTTGCAGCTCTTATCTTCACCAGGAGACAATATTTTCAAAATGAGCCACCATCACTTCATAATTATAAATTCTCGTAAGATTCACCTGAATGGAAAAATATAGATGATTGTTTTCTTTCTTTTGGATTGAGAAATTCCTTTTAGAAATACTTTTCAAGTGATGTTTGCAAAGATCCTTGTATACAACTTTGTATAGATCAGATTTCTGTCCTTTCCTCAATAAATAGCCCAATCGATGAAATAGGCTAGAATTCCTAGTTTTTGCAGAAGTCTTCCTCTGGATGATTTTACACCATATGAAACTGGAGAGGAAAAACACCTTGGAGACTTTGCTGGCCTAGTAAAGAGGTTTACTTATGTTTATTTGGACATAAAAGCATGTTCTAAACCCTCCCAAAAAGCTCAGTCATTTTCCAATGTGAGGTAGTGCCAAAATCCCTGAGTTTGAGAATCAATATTTCTCATGAATAATGGCCTTCACTCCATCTGTGCTGTGACCCCCACTGGAGTCTTTGGGTCAGCAATGGTTACCAGACCTGAAAAAGCTTCTCCAAGAGAGACTCAAATTGATTAGGGTGGAAGAGAAGCAATTGGGGAGGATTCCAGTCATGGAAGCAAACTGAAGTAGGGGGGTTTTATTTTGAAAAGGCAACTGGGATGATTTTTTTTTTTTTGAGGAAAAAACAAGATGTATCACAAATTGGGAGTGATCAACCAGGCTGAAAGTTTCCCTACTAGTAAAGAAGGAAAAGAAAAAGAACTAAAACACCTCAAGGAATCCCCCAGAACTTGTGGCTATCCTAGCTGGGTATTCATCAAATCCAAAAAAATGACCCAGCATGACCTCCTCTGCTACAGATGAGGGAGAGACTAACAACCAAGAATATGTTAAGGCAGAAACTTAAGGATAAAAAACAAAATGAGCAACATGGTATACGCAACACAATGCAGTGAGCCATGTGCAGATCTGTTCATTGGGGAAACAAAACAGCCACTTCATCAGTTCATGGCACAACATAGGAGATCTCAGCCATCAGGACCAGATTCAGTGGCCCATCTGCATTTGAAAGATAAGGGTCACTCTTTTGAGGACAGCAAGGTCAACCTTTTGGATAGAGAGGACCATTGGTTTGAAAGAGGGGTCAAAGAGGCCATCTATGTTAGAACTGACCAACCCATCCTCAAGAGAGGGGGAGGGATAAGACAATGTCTATCCCCCAATTTGTGATGCAGTCCATTTGGCTGTTCCAAGAAGATTCCACACTTCTGACTCAGGTGACCCTGAGCTCACAAGTAAACCCCCAAGTACCCACCATGGCACCCATAGAGCATTAAAACCAGTTGACTTCAAAGAAAACACAACCTTTCCATTCTCCCTCCCACCAACCAATCTCAACTGGCAGTAGCTGTCCTTCCATCTCCGTACCCATACATCCAGTTCAATTGATGAAACGTCCAAGGTGAAACATTTTGTTTTTTTCTCAAAAATCAGTCCAGTTGCCTTTCCAAAATAAAAGCCACTTTTGATGCAACTATGACCTGGATGATTGAAAATCTTCATGGACATATGAAGAAGGAAGGGATGGTAGAATCGTACAAAATTGTCCATGATATGGAGATAGGGCCTTTCTCCTCTCTCACTAATCCTAGTAATGAAACTTGGGACTTGCTTTTGAAAACTAACCCCCAAAATATGACAAGGCAAAGTCCACGTGCAGGCAGGATTTCCTTGCAAGGTCCCCCTCTGTTTTTTCTCACTATAGGCTTATACCCAAAAACTTCCAACAGTTCCTGGCCTTAATATTTGCAGTTAAAGAAATCAACAAGGATCTGTTTCTCCTGCCCAACATCACCCATCATGAGATACAACACATAGTCTACTTTCAGAATAGGCCAGATAGGAACAAATAAAGGGATAAAATACAAATGTGTTAATGCAAAAGGACTTCAGATAAATTTGCCTTGAGGCCATCCAGCTGGCAAGGCAGCCATTACTGTGCAAGCTTGCAGAGGTTTCAAGTGCTCCCTGCAATTCGGCTTCCCACAAACCTTGACTTCTGGTCTTGCAGGGAAGGTGACAAGAATGATTGGGCTGCCTCTCCTGCTGCTGCTTCTGCTCTTCTGGCTCCTGCCCCCAATGACTGCTAACAATCCATGGAAATATTACATGTCTGGTGATCTGGTTATTGGTGGGAATTTACCCCTGGCAGCTCTCATCCATTCCAATATACAATATTTTCAAACTGAACCATCACTTCTTATTTATGGATTCTCGTAAGTTTCATCTGAATGGAAAAATATAAATGATTGTTTTCTTTCTTTTGGATTGAGAAACTCCTTTTAGAAATACTTTTCTAGTGATGTTTGCAAAGATCCTTGTATACAACTTTGTACAGATCAGATTTCTGTCCTTTCCTCAATAAATAGCCAAATTCATGAAATAAGCTAGAATTCCCAGTCTTTGCAGAAGTCTTCCTCTGCATAATTATACACCATATGAAAGTGGAGAGGGAAAACACCTTGGAGACTTTGCTGGCCTGGTAAAGAGGTTCACTTATGTTTATTTGGACATAAAGTCATGGTCTAAAACTCCCCAGAAAGCTCAGTCCTTTTCCAATGTGGGGTACTGCCAAAATCCCTGAGTTTGAGAATCAACATTTCTCATGAATAATGGCCTTCACTCCATCTGTGCTGTGACCCCCACTGGAGTCTTTGGGTCAGCAATGGTGACCAAACCTGAAGAAGCTGCTCCAAGAGAGACTCAAATTGGCTAGTGTGGAAGAGAAGCAATTGGGGAGGATTCCAGTCATGGAAGCAAACTGAAGAAGGGAGGTTTTATTTTGAACAGGCAACTGTGATAAATTTTTTTTTTTGAGAAAAAAACAAGATGTATCACAAATTGGGAGTGATCAACCAGGCTGAAAGTTTGCCTACTAGTAAAGAAGGAAAAGAAAAGAACTAAAACACCTCAAGGAATCCCCAGAACTTGTGGCTATCCTAGCTGAGCCTTCATCAAATCCAAAAATTACCCAGCATGACCTCCTCTGCTACAGACAAGGGAGAGACTAACAACCAAGAATACATTAAGACAGTGTGGAAAGGGAACTTCATGAGGACAGTGGTGATACCCAAGCAGGAAAAGCCCAAAGGGAACATCAGGCCAGTCATAAAACAAACTTGCATAGGAAAAGAGATTTAATAAAAGGTATTGAAAGAAGCCCCTAGACAAAAGCCAACTAATTAAGAAAGCTAGGAAACAAGAAAAAGAAATCCCTTACAAACAAAAGGTCATGCCAAATCAGCAAAACAAATAGACAAAAGACATGAGCAGACAGGAGATTGCCACCAAACAAATATAAGAAAACATTAGGATGAAACTGATAGTCCAATCAAACCACCCCACAGAGTTTACCCTCTGGCGGAAATGAAGACAACCCCTGACAGGATTTAAAACATTAAGAAATACAAACACAAGCTCTCACACAGAAAAGGAGAAAAGGTATAAAAATCAGGAGTTTATTATACAAAGATGGCTAGCCCCAGGAATGCAGACTTCTTGCTATCTCTTGCCTTCCTGAAAATTAAAGGAACCTGCTTCCAAGTAGTTGTCTGTGTCCTTGTACTGGAGCCCTCCCAGCAGGAAAACTGAATCCTCAAAAGAAAGGCATTTTACAAACCTTTCAACAATTGGTGACCATGAAGGTTTTCCAGCCAACCCTGCCACCGGACCGGGCCCGCAGATCCAAACCCAGCCGGCATGGACCTTCTTTGTCCAGGGAAAACATCCATGGACCCAGCCCGGAAGGCATAAGGGTAGTAATGGGAGTCCTTGGGCTTTTCTGCTCAACAGCTGCTTGAAAGCAGGTGAGTACCACTTCAAATTTATAATCTTACTAGGGAGGGGAGTGGAAGCGTGAGTGTACCAGGTGTGTGATTGTGGGTTTTCTCTGCTGAAACAGTGGGACCTCACCTCCTCTGTGATTGCCAGCCGCACCCCAGCCAGCTGCTAGCTCCAACAACGTGACCGGCTGGATTTGGGAACGCAAGGGGTAATCACAGAGTGTGAGTCCTTCTGAAGGATGTAAGAAAAACCGAGTGGGCTGAGAAAGGAACTGTTGTTGGGAAATAAATAGAAAGCAGAATAAATAGTCCCAGTGCATCCCGCAAGTAAAGCCCTGTGCATTTAGAAGGGGCCCCTACCGGCTGCTGGCAAACAAAATTGGAAATAGTTTGCCTTACAAAGCAGAGCAGGTCCTTCCAGATCCCCACCTTTAAGGGAGATCTGAAAACTGACGGCGGAGTGTAGGAAGGGGCCCGTACCGTGCTGCTAGGGGGCAGACGGTCCTCCAAGATCCCGTTTTTTAGGGGGGTCTTAAAACTGACGGCGGAGTTTCCCTACGAGAAAGGGGCCCGTACTCCGTGTGTAGGGAAACCGGAGTCCTTTCCAAACCTTTTTTGTCTGAAAACTGACGGCGGGAGTCCGGCTAAACCAAAGTAATCCCCACATCAGGTAGGGAATATGGGAAGTTGTAGCTCGAGGGCAATGGAAGAGACCCCCTTGGATAAATTACTTGAGGCTTGGGACGAAAGGCAAGTGCCTGTCCTAACTGGAATGAATAGAAAGGAAGCGCAAAGAATTTGCAAAAAGTGGGCTTTATTGCGAGATGACATGGGTAGACAAATTTGGCCTGATAGTGGTACTTTAGATTATAAAACCCTGAAAACACTTAGAACATGCATTAAGCCCAGCCAAATACCCTATTGGTACTGCTGGGCTGAAATTGTTAGGACCAAAGACCTGACTGAGAAAAAGAAAAAAGAAAGAAAGAAAAGCCTGAAACCTATTTCAGGGAAGGGAATACTGAGGCATGGATTATGGCTCCCCTTTAAGCAAGCCAGTGCCAGGCAGAAATAGGGGACAACTAGAATATGTTTTTACCCACACTCCCTTCTCTGCCTCTGACCTAGTCATCTGGAAAAAGGATACCCCAGCTTTCAGGGCTGATCCTCAAACAGTTATTAAAACCCTGAAATCTATCATAGACAGCTATAATCCATCCTGGGGTGACATGACTCAGCTGTTACAAGTCTTTCTGATGAAAGACAAACGATTAAAACTGTTTGGAAAAACAAAAAAAAACAAAAAACAGTCCAAATAGCCAAACCACCAACTATCCCTGGTCAGGCAGCCCCAGCCCACATCGCAGGGCCAATACATCGCCCTGACTGGGATTATAATGATACCAATCAATGGGACAAATACACTAGAGCAAAAGATAATTTACTAGAAGCTCTAGAGGAAATAAGAAAAAAAAACTTTTAAACTAGTCTGAATTTCAAAAGAAACAACACAAAGGGAAAAGGAAAATGTTAAGTTTGAGCAATGAGAGGCTGAACCAGAGCGTGAATGCAACAATACTTTATTATAACAATAAAGGGCTGACCGTGCTTGCCATGCCTGGAAACTGGCTCGCAGCAATCAGCAACGGGTTGGGCCCCGCAGCCTGCTTTTATAGCTGGCTGCTGGAGAGAGCCAACCAATGAGGAAAGGGGAAGAACGCCCACACCAGTGAGTGGACCTGAGTGAGAACTCCTAGAGTCCTCAGGACATAACACCCCTTCCCCCCAGATGTGAACATGCGTAGTCCTTGAGGTAGACAGGGGGTTTGTGTTGGCGCACAGAACGGCGCAGCTCGGGAACATTGTCTGTCCGTTCAGCATCAGTCTGAGAAGGTTGGGCCGGCAGCGTGTCGCCCACGCGCTCTCCGGATTGGGCATCCTCGGGACTCCCAGGGATGGTTACTGGGGACGAGCTTCCGTGGGCGGGATCAGGCTGGTCAACTCTCTGGGCGCTGTTGTCCCCGTTCGGGCTGACCGAAACGACTGTTGGAGCTGGGTGGTCATTGGTTGCGATGTGACTGAACGGCGGATGAGGTGGGTCCCCCTCGACTGGCGACTCTGGATTCCTGCTGGCAAGGGTGCTGAGGCGCCTCCGCAGTTGGTCTATGTGCCTCCTCCAGACGCGACCATCCTCCAGCCTGACCCTATACGACCTCGGCCCGGTGATGGCGATGACCTCGCCTGGAATCCACAGCGGGTCCCCAGCGAAATTTCTCGCAAATACTGGCTCCTGCAACACAAAATGTCTAACCCCCGAAGTGGAAGCGAGGGGAGAGTCAGGGCAGTATTGTGGGTGCAGTCTGTCTAATACAGTCCTCAGGCGCCGGCCCATCAGGAGCTCCGCTGGGGACTTATTGGTGACTGAGCAGGGGGTTGAGTGCTGGCTCATCAGGAACCACGAGAGTTTGTGCTGCCAGTCATCCCTGCTAAACCTGGCGAGGGCTTCTTTGGTGGTCCTGACGGCTCTTTCTGCCAACCCATTACTGGCAGGGTGAAATGGGGCTGTGAAAATGTGGCGGATGCCCAGGTTGGCAGCAAAACGGCTGAACTCTATTGATGCGAATTGTGGGCCGTTATCGGAGACAATGGAGTCGGGTAGTCCGTGCGTAACGAACAGGCGCGTTAACACGTTGGTGATTGCTAGTGTGGTGGTCGTGGATAGCTGTGCAACGTCAATCCATTTGGAGTAAGTGTCCACGACCACTAGGAACATCTTCCCATGCAAGGGGCCAGCCAGATCGATATGGATCCTTGACCAAGGCGCGCTGGCGCTCTCCCATCTGGTAGGGGTGGCAATGGGGGGAGCAGGACGGGATTCCTGACACATGTTGCAGGAACTTACCCACTTAACAATGTCCTCGTCTAGACCCGGCCACCATACGTAGCTGCGTGCTAATGCCTTCATTCTCACGATGCCGGGGTGTCCTTCGTGCAGCGCCTCCAGAACTCTGGTACGCAGTGAGGTCGGGATGACCACTCGAGTGCCCCATAGTAGACAGCCCTGCAAACTGGACAGTTCCTGCATGCGAGTCTTAAAGGGTGAGAATTTGTTATCGACGTTGCCTCCCGGCCACCCCCTCCTCACCCAGTCGAGCACCTGGGCGAGCGTTTGGTCTGCCTTGGTTTTAGCGGCGATGTCAAGGGCGGTGATGGGCAGGTCCAACTGGGTGATTTCGAAAATGGCGTTGACAGGAGCTGGGTCCTCAGCCGGGGCGGGTAAGGGGCAGCGACTGAGGGCGTCGGCGTGAGACAGTGTTTTGCCCGGGCGGTGAATAAGTTTGTAGGAGTAGGCCGCTAGGAAGAGTGTCCACCTTGTCATCCTAGGGGAAAGAACCTGGGGGGTCTGTTTGTCCCCGGCTAGTAGGCCCAGGAGGGGTTTATGGTCCGTAACCAGTTCAAAACAATGGCCAAAAAGGAACTCGTGAAACTTTTTCACGGCCGCCACAGCTGCTAGGGCTTCCTTGTCGATCTGACTGTAATTGCGCTCCGTGGCCGATAGCGTCCTTGAGAAAAAGGCGATGGGAGCCTCGGCGCCATTGGGAAGCCTGTGGCTAAGGACCGCCCCGATTCCAAAAGGGGATGCGTCTGCTGCCAGTACTAAGGGAAGGTTAGGGTCGAATTGGATACGTGAGTAATGATTTGACGGCGTTAAACGCCTGGTCTTCTTTGTGCCCCCAGTGCCACGGTGACTTTTTGTCCAGCAATCTGTGTAGGGGTTCGGCTACTGAGGCTTTATGTGGCAAGAAAGACGTGTAAAAGTTCAGCAGCCCCAAGAAAGCTTGTAGCTCCGTTTTGGAGGTTGGTGTGGGAGCTTCGTGGATTGCCCTAACTTTGGACTCCAGGGGATGAATGCCAGAGGCGTCAATTTTATAACCCAGAAAGTCCACCTGTCTAGTGGCAATGGCGCATTTTTCTTTTTTTAACTTGAGGCCATGCTGTCTGAACCTCTCTAACATTGCTCGCACTCTCTGGAAGAGTTGGGGTCTGTCCCTGGCCGAGACCAAGATGTCGTCGAAGTAGGGTACTACACCAGGGAGGCCCTGTAAAATCCGCTCCATGAGGGATTGAAAGATACCAGGGGCAACACTAACGCCAAATTGGAGACGCTTGCATCGGAAGGCACCCCTATGCATGACGATGGTCTGAAGTTCCGCTGTTTGGTTATCAACAGGGAACTGCTGATATGCTTGAGACATGTCCAATTTAGCAAAGATACTGCCCGGCTCGAATGTGTGTAATAAGTGCTGAATGACGGGCACGGGGTAGGCGCTAACTTGTAAATATTTATTGATTGTTGTCTTGTAGTCCGAGCAAATTCTCAGGCTACCATCTTTTTTGAGGGGTGTAACAATGGGCGTCTCCCACTTGGCGAAATCTGTTGGCTCAATGACCCCTTGTTTTAATAGTTTATCCAATTCAGCATCTAGTTTTGGCCGAATAGCAAAGGGAACTCTCCGCGGTTTTAGCCTGATTGGGACTGCCTGGGGGTCAACTGCGAATGAGATGGGGGTTCCATTATAACACCCCAGCTCTTCGCTGAACACATCTGCGTAATCCGCGAATAAGGAGTCAGTGTCTAAGGTTGAGACAGCATGGACTCCAGTTAGCCCTAGGCCGAGGTGGGGAAACCAATCGAGCCCCAATAAGGTGGGTAGATTGCCGTTAACTACCACTAGAGGTAGGTGACCTTTAAAAGTTCTAAAACTGACAAAGAACTTGCCTCTGCCGATCACGGGAATGGTCTTCCCCTGGTAGTCCTTCAGGCCGAACTGGCATCGTTGAAGCCGGGTAGTAGATAGGCTGGGGTGGAGTCTCTTGAGGGTGTTCCACGAGATTATTGAGAGCGCTGACCCTGTGTCAACCTCCATGTGGCACGGTTTACCTTCTAGGGAAACGGAGAGAGAGATTTTACTAACAGTGTGGCAAGTACGCTTGTCCAGGCGGTGCGTGCGACAGTTTAATACTTGCCTCTGTGGTCCCGAGTGCGAGGGAGGAGGTCTGTGTGCAGCGCTTTGGGGGGCTTGGCATACTCTCGCGATGTGCCCCCTTTTATGGCAGTTGTTGCAGGTGGCTCCTTTAAACTTGCAGGTGGCCCTTTGATGCGATCCCCCACAGGCTAGGCACAGTGTAATGTGCTTGGGTGGACCGGTGTTTTCTTGTTTGGCCCCTACCTGCGACCGTCTGTCGTTGGCGAGGCGATGGACGTCGTTCTCATCGTTGAGGGTTTCCTCGGCTACCACCTCCTCGGAGTGGACCGGGAACGATGCTGGCTTGGCACTTGGGCCCTGTATTTCGGTGGCTGAGTTCGTTGCTAGTTCGGCTGCTAGGGCCTCCTCGACTGCTTGCGCGAGGTTGAGGTCTTTTTTTGCTAGAAGGCGCCTCTGTAGGTTGAGGTCCTTGACCCCACAAACTAATTGATCGAGGAGCATGTCCTCCAGGTATGTTCCAAACCCGCAGTGTAGGGCTGCTGTTCTGAGGGCGGCCATATATTGATTTATGGTCTCCTTACTCGATTGCTTCCTCATGCGAAAGGTGAATCTCCTGGCGATCTGCGAAGGTCTGGGAGCGTAGTGGTTAGTGAGGATCTCAAGCAATTCGGACCACGGAACGTTTTTTAATTCTCTTGGAGCTACGAGCGCTGCGGCAGTATCGTAAACGGTGGCTCCGCAGTAGATTAGGAAATAGGATTTTTTCCGATGCTCTCCCGCATCCGCCAGGCCGACCGCATCGATGTAATGATTGAAGCGGTTCTTATACGATTCCCACTTCTCTTCGTCCGGTTTGAATGCCGGGAATACTGGGTTGGAACTCATGGTGCTGGAAACGGCTGGGCTACCTGCGGAAAAATCTCTCTGGGACAACGGGCGCTCGTGGGTTGTAAGTGATTTCAGCTCTGGAGAGGTTTCTCTTTCTTTCTTCCTCTCTTTCTCTCTGGGTTAACCACATTGGCTGTTAGCCGTTGGAGGTGTCTAGATTCGCGCCAGTGTGGGCGTTAGTGACTTACTACAGCGCTGTGCTGTGTCTCTCTTGGTTTGAAATTCAAATGACACCCGTTTGAATTTCGCGCCTAATACTGAGCGGCTGCGGCTCGCAGCGCTTCACTTTCCCTGTAGCTGGGCTAACAAGCGGCTACAGACGCTTCTAACTTTCGAACCAGACCGCTTTCTCTGGCTGCGGATCAGCGTTTGCTCTTTTTGTTCGCTCGTTTTGTTGGCTGACCGCTCTCTCTGGCTGCGGATCAGCGTTTCTCTATTTGCCAGCCGATCGCTCTCTCTGGGTTGCGGATCGGTGGCTAGTGACTCAGCGGTTGCATGGTGCTTCTGGTAGCCATCCCATCCTCGTCGCCAGTGTTAGGTTTGAGCAATGAGAGGCTGAACCAGAGCGTGAATGCAACAATACTTTATTATAACAATAAAGGGCTGACCGTGCTTGCCATGCCTGGAAACTGGCTCGCAGCAATCAGCAACGGGTTGGGCCCCGCAGCCTGCTTTTATAGCTGGCTGCTGGAGAGAGCCAACCAATGAGGAAAGGGGAAGAACGCCCACACCAGTGAGTGGACCTGAGTGAGAACTCCTAGAGTCCTCAGGACATAACAGAAAACCCTGATGCCTTTTGGGTCCGCCTGTCAGAAGCAGCTACTGCATATGCCCACCTAGACCTTAGCTGCCTGAAGGACCAAAGGATTTTAGCTTCAACCTTCATGGATCAGTCCACCTTAGATATTAAAGAACATTTCCACTGCTTCATCTCTAACTGGCCAACTTAGACATAGCAGAGTTGCGCAGGATTGCTAACTTTGTCTATGATCAAAGAGACAAATTGAAAGAGGAAGAGAAAGATAGAAAGAGATGAGTAGAAAGACAGGAAGACTTTAAAATGTTTGCTGTAATGAAACATGATGCCAGACAAACGCCAGGTAAAACCCCCTATAATTCAAAGAAATGCTGGCATTGCGATAAAGCAGGATGATCGCAAGGCAAATGTCAGCATTGTTATAGGTGCAGACAGGAAGGTCATTTCAGCAGGCAATGTAGGCAACACCCCTCCTGCAACCGGTATCACCCACCACCTAGGAACATGAGGCCAGCCAATAATCCAATCCATTACACTGAGCAACAAAGTTTCAGTCATCAGGCACCACCCAGCGCTCCCTTTCCTCCAAAAAATAATAACAATAGACATCAATGGGAGCAAAAGAGAGAACAAGATTTACCCCCCTTCTTGACTAGAACATGACAATGAAAGCACTGAATTCATGGCTACCTTTAACAGGCTGGCTATCCTCCTAGAAAATGGCCCAGAAGGGGAACCCATTGTCACCATTCTTATAGGAGGAAAGAAATACAATTGCTTAGTTGATACTGGAGCCACCTCCTCATTACTGAACTACCATATAAAGCTTCGTGGCTGAAGGGGCTCGGATAGCATAATGGGAGTGGGGGAGGACTAATCCCTGTAGAATTTACTCACAACGTACCAGTAGAACTAGGACCTTTCAAAGTAGACCATGCATTTACTATTTGCCCCCAGTCCCCACTGTCTCTACTAGAAAGGGATCTCCTATGTAAAATGGGAGCTACCATAACATGTGGAAAACAGGGGCTGCAATTGGAAATCCCAGGAAAAGGCACACACAAGACAATCATGCTGATAACCAGCAACACAGGACTCCATGAAGATTTAAAAAGCCTGCCACCCTCCTTATGGGGCTGGGATACATCAGAAGTGGGACTACTTAAAGGAGACACACCTCTCCTGGCCACAAGTGCTCCCAATTGCCTCTTTATTTCAGAACCAGACCAAGACAAGATATAGGTATTCCCCCCCTTTGAGATCCTTTTTGGTCACCTCCCCTTTGAGATCCTTTTGGTCACCCCCATACCCTACTAGGATCCTCATTCTCAGCCTAGATCCTCATTCCCTTTGCTTAGATAGGGGGGATAGGGTTCTCTCTTCTTATCTTACAGCCCTGCAAAAGAGACTACAGACCCTCTGGATCCTGAGTGCACTGACACAGACCTGGAAGAAGCCCTGCATCCATATGAGCCAGGAGATTGGGTGTGGATCAAGTTCTTCACCAGAACCTCCCCTCTACAACCCAGGTGGAAAGGACCCTACCAAGTTTTACTGACTACACACACCGCCATAAAGGTTTGCAGAATGAGACTTTTGGCTACATTGGACACATTCAAAGCCAGCAGTCATAGACCATAGCCAAACTCCACCACAATCAATCCCACCCATCAAACTCAAGAAAGATCGGGACACAGATCAATGGACACTTGCAGCATTCTTCAACACTGTTGAACCACACCACTGTGAGGAACCAAGTGCAAAGTTTGCATTACACAAAACTGGACTCTCAGGTGCTGAGTTATAAACTTTTTTTTTTTTAATTTTTGTCTCACCTTCTCCATTTTGTCCTTTTTTTAAACCTTTTTTCATCATTTTTTTTTAACAAAAAGGACTTTACTCATAATTTTTTGATACTTGACCTTTTACATTTTTTTATATTGCTATTAAAAAAAAAGAGGAGGGTGGAGGAATGGAAGAAAAGAAATCTAGCAATGGGGAACATGAAATGCAATATATTCTATGTATTATTATTTAAAAAAAAAGAGGAGGGGGGAGGAAGGGAAGAAAAGGAATCAAGCAATGGGGGAAATGAAATGCAATATATTCTGTATATATGTATGTATTATTATTATTTTCTGTAATAATTGTAACATTTGTGTTATGTCCTTGGGACTGACCAAAGTTCCCAACCAAGTCCGTCTATACTGCGGGGGCATTTACAGCTCCCATTGGCTGGCTCCTTCGACAGCCGGCTATAAAAGCCGGCTGCTAGGTCGAGCCAGCTGCTGTTTGCTGAGCATGTCTGCTTGTTAGTATGCAGACACGACAGCCCTTTATTCTTTGAATAAAGCCATTCCTTGTTAATGATCTGGTCTAGCCTCTCATTTCCCGATCTATAACACTGGCGACGCAGGATGGGATGGCTACCAGAAGCATTCAATTGAGCTGAAGTCATGATAGGCAACTGAACCGCAGCCAAGCAGAGAGTTTCGGTCAGTTCGCTAGTTAGCGAAGTGAAAATGAAGCGCCTGTAGCCGCCGCACAGGAAGCTACAGAAAGAGAGTGAAGTCTGGCGCTGAAGCTACAGCCGCCCGCCGAAAAAGAGCGCAAAATTCAAACTGCTGTCATTTGAATTCGAAACTCAAGCGAAGCTCAGCGCTGTATTCACAGCTGCCCACGCGCCCAGAGAGCACGAAATTTGAATCTCTGTCAGTGCAGCCGCCAATGCTCTCCAGGAGCGCGAGATTCAAAGACTGCTGATAATCACGGTGTTACAGCAAGCGCCTATCGCGCCACAAGCACAGAGCTGAAGTCATTGAGCCAGGTGAATCACTGCAGCCACAGCCGCCTGCGCCACGTTAGCACTTATTGGGCCTCGTATTCCCAGAGAGAGAGAGGGAGAGCAGTCTACCCTTGACTGAAACACCAATATGAACACCAACCCAGCATTTCCGCCTTTTAAGCCAGACGAAGAGAAGTGGGACTCTTATAGAAACCGCTTCAATCACTATATTGATGCCATCGGTCTGGCTGATGCAGCAGAACACCGAATAAAGTCATATTTCCTCAGCTACTGCGGGCTGCAGTCTTCGATACTGCAACAGCCCTCTTTGCTCCACGAGAAATCAAGAGCGCTCCATGGCCAGAGCTGCTGGAAACACTTTCTAATCATTACTCCCCTAAGCCTTTGCAGATTGCAAGGCGTTTTGCCTTCCGGATGAGGAAGCAAGCAGATGGGGAATCCATCAATCAGTACATGGCTGCCCTGAGGACAGCAGCTCTCCACTGCGATTTCAAAAACTACCTGGACGACATGCTACTCGACCAGCTCGTATGTGGAGTCAAAGACTTAAGACTACAGAGGCATTTGCTGGCTAGAAAAGATCTCAACCTCTCCCAAGCAGTTGAAGAAGCCTTGGCCGCAGAACTAGCGACCCAATCAGCCGCTGAAATCCAAGGGACCACCCCCAAGCCCAGTTCTGCCTCTGTTCACTCCAAGGAAGCGGTGAGCGAAGAAGACCCCACTGAATACTCCGATGTTCATCGTCTCAAACCCTTGAGGCAACCACAGGTAGGGGCAAGGCACGGGAACAGCAGCACACCAAAGCACATCCTGTTATGCCTGTCTTGCGGGGGGGCCCATACCCGAACACCTTGCAGGTTCAGAAACGCTTCCTGCAACAACTGCAGCAAGAAGGGTCACATCGCCAGGGCCTGCCAGGCAGCATGCGTGGCACCACAAAAGCCTTCATCCTCTTACTATCCTCCGGAGCCACCAAGGCAAGTAGTAAACTGTTATACTTGCTACCAAGCTAATCACACTTTTCTGACACCTAATAAAATCACACTTTCTATCCATTTAGAAGGTAAACCTTGTCTCATGGAAGTCGATACCAGGTCAGCGCTCTCGATCATCTCGTGGAACACACTTAAGAAAATCCGGCCCAGCTTGTCCAGG
This sequence comes from Pseudonaja textilis, assembly GCF_049901715.1. Classification (NCBI taxonomy): domain Eukaryota; kingdom Metazoa; phylum Chordata; class Lepidosauria; order Squamata; family Elapidae; genus Pseudonaja; species Pseudonaja textilis. The sequence goes on along the minus strand of NC_141990.1, from coordinate 317,026,026 downwards.
AGCCAACTCCAGAAGAGTCGCCTAACCTTGAGGGACTATCAAGGGAAGAATATTCCAGTACTGGACAAGGCAAGTTCCTCGTTAAATTTAAATCCTTTAAAGGCCATCTGCCTTTAGTGGTTGTTGACGGTGCCCTCCCTAGCCTGTTGGGGTTGGATTGGTTCCCTATCTCGGTCTTAGCTTAACGGGAGTCCATGCTGTCTCAACTTCCGACACTGACTCCCTATTTGCAGACTATGCTGACGTATTCAGCAATGAATTAGGTTGTTACAAGGGCACGCCCATCTCTTTTCTGTGGACCCCAAGCAGTTCCCGTCCGCTTAAAACCGCGTAGGGTGCCATTTGCACTACGCCCTAAGCTGGACGTGGAACTGGACAAATTGCTCAAACAGGGGTGATTGAGCCCATGGATTTTGCTAAATGGGAGACCCCAATCGTCACACCCTTAAGAAGGATGGCAGTTTAAGAATTTGTTCTGATTATAAGACCACAATTAACCGCTACCTACAGGTTAGCGCTACCCAGTTCCGGTAATCGAACATTTACTCCACACATTTGAGCCTGGCACCATTTTCGCCAAATTGGACATGTCGCAGGCCTATCAGCAGTTTCCTGTTGACAGTCAAACGGCCGATTTACAAACTATTGTCACTCACAGAGGGGCATTCAGGTGCAAGTGTCTCCAATTTGGCGTTAGTGTCACCCCAGGCATTTTTCAATCATTAATGGAACATATTCTTCAAGGTCTCCCTGGCGTGGTTCCTTATTTTGATGACATATTGGTCTCAGCCAGGGACAGACCCCAACTTTTCCAAAGAGTCAGAGCGGTATTAGACAAGTGCAGGCAGCATGGCCTCAAACTAAAAAGGAGAAGTGTGCCATCGCCACTAAACAGGTGGACTTTCTTGGGTATAGAATAGACGCTCTGGCATCCACCCGGTGGAATCTAAAGTCAAAGCAATTCACGAGGCACCCACGCCTTCCACAAAGTCTGAATTACAAGCTTTCTTAGGCTTATTAAATTTCTATGCTTCATTCCTACCCCACAAAGCATCAGTAGCCGAACCGTTACACAGACTTTTAGACAAAAATACACCGTGGCATTGGGGACCCAAAGAGGATTATGCTTTTAAAGCAGTGAAATCGCTCCTCACCTCAGACACTGTCTTAATACAATTCGACCAGCGCCTCCCTTTAGTCTTAGCAGCAGATGCATCTCCCTTCGGGATTGGGGCTGTCTTAAGCCACAGACTTCCCAACGGCTCCGAGGCACCAATCGCTTTTTTCCAGAACCTTTTCACCAACCGAGCGTAATTACAGCCAAATTGATAAAGAGGCCCTAGCCGCAATTGCTGTGGTAAAAAAATTCCACGAATTTCTCTTTGGCCACAAATTCGAACTCATCACAGACCACAAGCCGCTTCTAGGGCTACTGTCGGGGACAAACAAACACCCCAAGTCTTGTCACCCAGGATGACAAGGTGGACCTTATTCCTGGCAGCCTACTTGTACAAACTCGTTCACCGCCCAGGAAAAACCTAAGCCATGCCGACGCCTCAGCCGTGCCCGCTGCCAGCCCCTGTGGAGGACCCGGCCCGATCCATGCCATCTTCAATGTCAGCGAGCTCAACCTACCAGTCACCTCAGGCGACATCGCCCATCACTCCAGAAAAGACAAAACAATCGCCCAGGTTCTGGACTGGGTACGGAGGGGGTGGCCTGTCACTAATTTCTCAACTGAATTCACACCATTTAAAACTCGCCAGCTAGAGCTTTTAGTTTACAGGGCTGCCTGTTGTGGGGAACCAGAGTCGTCATTCCAAACTCCCTACGCACACCTGTCCTGAAGGCGCTGCACGAGGGTCACCCAGGCATCGTCCGGATGAAGGCGTTGGCTCAGAGTTACGCCTGGTGGCCGGGCATGGACGACGAGATCGCCAAATGGGTAAGCTCTGCCGACCCTGTCAGGAATCCAGGCCAGCACCACCAATCACCACCCCAACCAAGTGGGAGAGTGCCAACGCACCGTGGTCTCGGTGCACATTGACTTGGCCGGGCCAATGCACGGCAAGACCTTCCTGGTGGTCATGGATTCGTATTCCAAGTGGATCGATGTGGCACTTCTACCCACGACCACCACCCGGCAGTAGCCCAAGCCCTGACCCGTTTATTTGTAACACACGGGCTACCTGACACTCTAGTCTCGGACAATGGCCCCAATTTACTTCTACAGAATTCAGCCGGTATGTCACCAACCTGGGCATCCGGCACATCTTAACGGCTCCCTTTCATCCTGCCAGCAACGGGTTGGCAGAGAGAGCCGTTAGGTCAACAAAGGAGGCGTTGGCCAGATTCAATCAAGAAGACTGGCACTTTAGACTCTCCCGCTTTTCTCTTGAGCCAACACACGCCCCCTGTACGGTTACAAACAAGTCTCCTGCCAAGCTCCTAATGGGCAGACGCCTGAGAACTGTGTTAGACAGGCTGCACCCCACTATTGCCCTGACACTCCTATCGGGTCTGACGGCAAGGTCAGAGGTTTTGTGTTGCAGGACCCAATGTTCGCCAGAAACTACGCCGGCGATCCACTATGGGTACCCGGGAGAATCGTGGCCATCACCGGTCCGAGATCGCATCAAGTTCAACTGGAGGACGGGCGAGTTTGGCGGAGACATCTGGATCAGATAAGGAAGCGCCAGTGTGGTCATGCCAATGCTGAACCAGGGACTCCAGTTGAGCTCCAGTTACCACAACAGAATCCAATCGGGACTATCTGAGGGGCCTGTCTCCACCGACACGAGCGAGGTGAACGGACGGTAGACCGGGACCGTCCGCAGAGACACCAGCTTTACCGACCAGCGATGCCACCGGGTTGTTGGACACTGACTGTACTACAAACCAACCCGATGGCAGAGACTATTCACAGACGCCTGATCAGGTCCCAGGGCAACCCCACTCTCCAGCACCCACCAATCCTGATTCTCCGAACTCTGCGTCACCAGTGACTCACCAGAACTGTGCCGGTCCGGCGCCCGCACAGACCACCAGCATATTTAAAGGACTATGCATGTTCGCATCTGGGGGAAGGGGTTTTATGTCCTTGGGACTGACCAAAGTTCCCAACCAAGTCCGTCTATACTGCGGGGTGTTTACAGCTTCCCATTGGCTGGTCCCTTCAACAGCCGGGCTATAAAAGCCGGCTGCTAGGTCGAGCCAGCTGCTGTTCGCTGAGCATGTCTGCTTGTTAGTATGCAGACACGACAGCCCTTTATTCTTTGAATAAAGCCGTTCCTTGTTAATGCTCTGGTCTAGCCTCTCATTTCCGATCTATAACAATTTGTAACACAAGCAACTGTGTTCCTGGAACCAAAGCTTATCCCAGAGAAAGGAAAACAAATGGGAATGTTTAGCAAGAGAACTTTTGCTTAGCAGGAGGGAAATCATAATGTCACTGGGTGCAGCACACCTAGGGTCACAGAATGCACCAGTCTTAGCAACACAGAACTAAAATGCAATTATACAGAGACCATATCATTTTCATATAGTTACCTGAAGCTCCCACCAGGATGGTTTTTCCTTTGTGGCTTAAAAGCCTACTCATACCTTCCTGCAAATGCCACAAATGGCCCCTGCACCTTGGGAAGGTTAACCATGCTTATGCCATCCTTACAGAGACGACACAGGAGAGCCTTCCAAACCCTAGACTCAGACTGTGATTCCAAAGTCTCCCTTCCCACAAAAACCAGAATACATCTCATTGGCAATATTCTTGGTAGGGGTACCTGGATTGGCAGTGCGAAATTCTAAAAATTTGAATAGACTAGCATGTACCCTGGCAAAAGCTTGAATTGACCTCCCATGCCCTGGATGCCTTTAACAGAGAACTGAGGGAGGTCAGAGAAGCCACCTTGAGAATTGGGCAGCAATAGGCTTCCTTCTCTTGAAGCATAACTATGGCTGTGAAAAATTCCAAGGGATGTGTTGCCTCAATCTGGATGAAACCTCAGAACTCGTAGGGAGGGACATCCACCACCTGAAAGAGCTATCTCAGAATATTGGTCAGGAGCAATCATTCCTGGACTTTTCATGGCTCTTCTCATGGATGCCAGATTTCCATTGGCTCAAAATCCTTATAACAACCACAGTCACCATTTGTATCTTTGAAGCCCTCATGTGTTGCCTCTGTCAATGCATACCACCCTGCCTTAGCTGCCTAAAGGCCTGTATTCCCTCTCAGAAGAGAAAATTAAAAGGGAGACAGGCAGCTATGATAATGATCCAGATTGATCACAAATAACAAGTATACCCAGACATTCAATCAGAGACCACCCTTTTTTAAAAAAAAATGAAGGATTGTGGAAAGGGAACTTCATGAGGACAGTGGTGATACCCAAGCAGGAAAAGCCCAAAGGGAACATCAGGCCAGCCATAAAACAAACTTGCATAGGAAAAGAGATTTGATAAAGGGTATTGAAAGAAGCCCCCTAGACAAAAGCCAAGTAATTAAGAAAGCTAGGGAAACAAGAAAAAGAAATCCCTTACAAACAAAAGGTCATGCCAAATCAGCAAAACAAATAGACAAAAGATATGAAATGAATTCCATAGCAGACAGGAGATTGCCACCAAACAAATATAAGAAAACATTAGGATGAAACTGATAATCCAATCAAACCACCCCGCAGAGTTTACCTCTGGCGGAAATGAAGACAACCCCTGACAGGATTTAAAACATTAAGAAATACAAACACAAGCACTCACACACAAAAGGAGAAAAGGTATAAAAATCAGGAGTTTAATATACAAAGATGGCTAGCCCCAGGAATGCAGACTTCTTGCTATCTCTTGCCTTCCTGAAAATTAAAGGAACCTGCTTCCAAGTAGTTGTCTTAGTCTGTGTCCTTGTACTGGAGCACTCCCAGTAGGAAAACCGAATCCTTAGAAGAAAGGCATTTTACAGCCTTTCAACAAACCTTAGT
>NC_141990.1:316997524-317020950 GCF_049901715.1 Pseudonaja textilis | reverse complement strand
TCCTACAGACTTATACACCGCCCGGGTAAAACACTGTCCCACGCTGACGCTCTCAGTCGCTGCCCCTTGCCGGCTCCGGCTGAAGACCCTGCTCCTGTCCACGCTATATTTTCGAGATCACCCAGTTGGACCTGCCCATCACTGCCTGACATTGCTGCTAAAACCAAGGCAGATCAAACGCTTCGCCCAGGTGCTCGACTGGGTGAGGAGGGGGTGGCCAGGGGGCAATGTTGAAAACAAATTCACACCTTTCAAGACTCGCATGCAGGAGTTGTCCAGTTTGCAGGGCTGTCTACTATGGGGCACTCGGTGGTCATCCCGACCCTCACTGCGCACCCGAGTTCTGGAGGCGTTGCACGAGGGACACCCTGGCATCGTGAGAATGAAAGCATTAGCACGCAGCTACGTGTGGTGGCTGGTCTCGACGAGGGGACGTTGTCAATTGGGTAAGCTCCTGCAGCATTTGCCAGGAATGCACATCCTGCTCCCCCATTGCCACCCCTACCAGATGGGAAAGCGCCAGCGCTCCTTGGTCCAGAATTCAGCATCGACCTGGCTGGCCCCTTGCATGGGAAGATGTTCCTAGTGGTCGTGGATGCCTATTCCAAATGGATTGACGTAGCACAGCTATCCACGACCACCACACTAGCAATCACCAACGTGTTAACACGCCTGTTCATAACGCACGGGCTACCCGACCCATTGTCTCCGATAATGGCCCACAGTTACGCATCGACTGAGTTCAGCCGTTTCGCTGCCAACCTGGGTATCCGCCCACGTTTTCACAGCCCCATTTCATCCTGCCAGTAACGGATTGGCTGAAAGGGCCGTCAGGACCACTAAAGAAGCCTGGCTAGGTTCAGCACAGGATGACTGGCACCACAAACTCTCAGCGGTTCCTGATGAGCCAACACTCAACTCCTTGTTCAGTCACCAATAAGTCCCCAGCTGAGCTCCTGATGGGCAGGCGTCTGAGGACTGTATTGACAGACTTCACCACAATACTGCCCTGACTCTCCCTCGCTTCCACATCGGGGTTAGACATTTTATCTTACAGGAGCCAGTATTCGCGAGAACTTCGCTGGAGACCCCTGTGGATCCCGGGCGAGATCGTAGCAATCACCGGGCCGCCGATCGTACCGGGTCAGACTGGAGGATGGCCGTGTCTGGAGGAGGCACATAGACCAACTGCGTAGGCGCCTCAGCACCATCGCCAGCAGAGACCCAGAGTCACCAGACGAAGGGAGGCCTCATCATCAGCCCCACATCCACATCATGCCCAGCGACCAGTTCACACCAACAGCCGATCCCGAAAGCCTGAGCACGGACAGCGGCGCCCAGGCGGTTGACCAGCCCGATCCAGTCTACGAGCACGTCCCCAGTGACTAACCCTACGAGCCTTCGGGCATGCCCGAACTGAGGGGCACACTGGTGACACTTTGCAGACTCTGCCTTCCCAGACAGACCCCGAACGGACAGACAACGTTCCAGAGCTGCGCCGTTCCGGGCGCCAACATAAACCTCCTGCCTACCTCAAGACTATGCGTGTTCGCATCTGGGGGAAGGGGTGTTATGTCCTGAGAACTCTAGGAGTTCTCACTCAGGTCCACTCACTTGGCGATGGGCGTTCTTCCCTTCACTCATTGGTTGGTTCTCCCCAGCAGCCAGCTATAAAAGCAGGCTGCGGGGTCCAACCAGTTGCTGATTGCTGCGAGCCAGTTCCAGGTGTGGCAAGCACGGTCAGCCCTTTATTGTTATAATAAAGTATTGTTGCACTCATGCTCTGGTTCAGCCTCTCTTTTCCCAAACTTAACATGGTGGTTCAGTAATTAATGAAGAGGTGGCTCCGGTATCAACTAAGCAATTGTATTTCTTTCCTCCTATAAGGATAGTAACAATGGGTTCCCCTTCTGGGCCGTTTTTTAAAGGGATAGCTACTCCATTGAAGGTAGCCATGAATTCAGTGTTTTCATTATCATGCTCTAGTCAAGAAGGGGTAAGTCTTGTTCTCTCCTTTTGCTCCCATAGATGTCTATTGTTATTATTTTTTGGAGGAAAGGGAGCGCTGGGTGGTGCCTGGTGACTGAAACTTTGTTGCTCAGTGTAATGGATTGGTTTATTGCCTGGCCTCATGTTTCTAGGTGGTGGGTGATACCGGTTGCGGGGGGTGTTGCCTACATTGCTTGCTGAAATGACCTTCCTGTCTGCATCTATAACAATGCTGACATTTGCCTTGCAACCATCCTGCTTTATCGCAATACTAGCATTTCTTTGAATTATACGGGGTTTTACCTGGCATTTGTCTGGCATCATGTTTCATTACAGCAAACATTTTAAAGTCTTCCTGTCTTTCTACTCATCTCTTTCTATCTTTCTCTTCCTCTTTCAGCTTGTCTCTTTGATCATAGACAAAGTTAGCAATCCTGCGCAACTCTGCTATGTCTAAGGGGTTGGGCAGTTAGAGATGAAGCGGTGGAAATGTTCTTTAATATCTAAGGTGGACTGATCCACGAAGGCTGAAGCTAAAATCCTTTGGTCCTTCAGGCAGCTAAGGTCTAGGTGGGCATATGCAGTAGCTGCTTCTGACAAGTGGACCCAAAAGGCATCAGGGTTTTCCTTTTCCCTTTGTGTTGTTTTTTTTTTGAAATTCAGACTAGTTTAAAAGTTTTTTTCTTATTTCCTCTAGAGCTTCTAGTAAGTTATCTTTTGCTCTAGGGTATTTGTCCCATTGATTGGTATCATTATAATCCCAGTCAGGGCGATGTATTGGCCCTGCGATGTGGGCTGGGGCTGCCTGACCAGGGATAGTTGGTGGTTTGGCTATTTGGTCTGTTTTTTGTTTTTTTTTCCAAACAGTTTTAATAGTTCGTCTTTCATTAAAAAGACTTGTAACAGCTGAGTCATGTCACCCCAGGATGGATTATAGCTGTCTATGATAGATTTCAGGGTTTTAATAACTGTTTGAGGATCAGCCCTGAAAGCTGGGGTATCCTTTTTCCAGATGACTAGGTCAGAGGCAGAGAAGGGCGTGTGGGTAAAAACATATTCTAGTTGTCCCCTATTTCTGCCTGGCACTGGCTTGCTTAAAAGGGAAGCCATAATCCGTGCCTCAGTATTCCCTTCCCTGAAATGGGTTTCAGGCTTTTCTTTCTTTCTTTTCTTTCTTGGTCAGGTCTTTGGTCCTAACAATTTCAGCCCAGCAGTACCAATAGGGTATTTGGCTGGGCTTAATGCATGTTCTAAGTGCTTTCAGGGTTTTATAATCTAAAGTACCACTATCAGGCCAAATTTGTCTACCCATGTCATCTCGCAATAAAGCCCACTTTTTTTTTGCTAGCCCACTTTTTGCAAATTCTTTTCACTTCCAGTTAGGACAGGCACTTGCCTTTTGTCCCAAGCCTCAAGTAATTTATCCAAGGGGGTCTCTTCCATTGCCCTCGAGCTACAACTTCCCATATTCCCTACCTGATGTGGGGATTACTTTGGTTTAGCCGGGCTCCCGCCGTCAGTTTTCAGACAAAAAAGGTCTGGAAAGGACTCCGGTTTCCCTACACACGGAGTACGGGCCCCTTTCTTGTAGGGAAACTCTGCCGTCAGTTTTAAGACCCCCCTAAAAAACGGGATCTTGGAGGATCATCTGCCCCCCAGCAGCACGATACGGGCCCCTTCCTACACTCCGCCATCAGTTTTCAGATCTCCCTTAAAGGTGGGGATCCGGAAGGACCTGCTCTGCTTTGTAAGGCAAACTATTTCCAATTTTGTTTGCCAGCAGCTGGTACGGGCCCCTTCTAAATGCACAGGGCTTTACTTGCGGGATGCATTGGGACTATTTATTCTGCTTTCTATTTATTTCCCAACAACAGTTCCTTTCTCAGCCCACTCGGTTTTTCTTACGTCCTTCAGAAGGACTCACACTCTGTGATTACCCCTTGCATTCCCAAAACCAGCCGGTCACAGCTTGTTGGAGCTAGCAGCTGGCTGGGGTGCGGCTGGCAATCACAGAGGAGGTGAGGTCCCACTGTTTCAGCAGAGAAAACCCACACTCACACACCTGGTACACTCAAGCTTCCACTCCCCTCCCTAGTAAGATTATAAATTTGAAGTGGTACTCACCTGCTTTCAAGCAGCTGTTGAGCAGAAAAGCCCAAGGACTCCCTTTACTACCCTTATGCCTTCCGGGCTGGGTCCGTGGATGTTTTCCCTGGACAAAGAAGGTCCATGCCGGCTGGGTTTGGATCTGTGGGCCCGGTCCGGTGGCAGGGTTGGCTGGAAAACCTTCGTGGTCGCCAATTGTTGAAAGGCTGGCAAATGCCTTTCTTCCAAGGGTTCTTTTTCCTGCTGGGAGGGCTCCAGTACAAGGACACAGAAAACTACTTGGAAGCAGGTTGCTTTAATTTTCAGGAAGGCAAGAGATAGCAAGAAGTCTGCGTTCCTGGGGCTAGCCAGCTTTGTGTAATAAACTCCTGATTTTTATACCTTTTCTCCTTTTGTGTGTGAGTGCTTAATGTTTTAAATCCTGTCAGGGGGTTGTCTTCATTTCCGTCAGAGGGTAAACTCTGCGGGATGGTTTGATTGGATTATTAGTTTCATTTCTTATATTTGTTTAGTGGCAATCTCCTGTCTGCTATGTGTCTTTTGTCTATTTGTTTTGCTGATTTGGCATGGCCTTTTGTTTGTAAGGGATTTCTTTTTCTTGTTTCCCTAGCTTTCTTAATTACTTGGCTTTTGTCTAGGGGGCTTCTTTCAATACCTTTTATTAAATCTCTTTTCCTATGCAAGTTTGTTTTATGGCTGGCCTGGTGTTCCCTTTGGGATTTTCCTGCTTGGGTGTCATCACTGTCCTCATGAAGTTCCCTTTCCACAGATCCTTGTATACAACTTTGTATAGATCAGATTTCTGTCCTTTCCTCAATAAATAGCCAAATTCATGAAATAGGCTAGAATTCCCAGTCTTTGCAGAAGTCTTCCTCTGCATGATTATACACCATATGAAAGTGGAGAGGGAAAACACCTTGGAGACTTTGCTGGCCTGGTAAAGAGGTTCATTTATGTTTATTTGGAGATAAAATCATGGTCTAAACCACCCCCCCAAGAAAGCTCAGTCCTTTTCCAATGTGGGGGACTGAAAAAAATCCCTGAGTTTGAGAATCAAAATTTCTCATGAATTCACTCCATCTGTGCTGTGACCCCCACTGGAGTCTTTGGGTTATCAAAGGTGACCAGACCTGAAGAAGCTGCTCCAAGAGAGACTCAAATTGATTAGGGTGGAAGAGAAGCAATTGGGGAGGATTCCAGTCATGGAAGCAAACTGAAGAAGGGAGGTTTTATTTTGAAAGGGCAACTGGGATGATTTTTTTTTGGAGGAAAAAACAAGATGTATCACAAATTGGGAGTGATCAACCAGGCTGAAAGTTTGCCTACTAGTAAAGAAGGAAAAGAAAAAGAACTAAAACACCTCAAGGAATCCCCCAGAACTTGTGGCTATCCTAGCTGGGCCTTCATCAAATCCAAAACATGACCCAGCATGACCTCCTCTGCTACAGACAAGGGAGAGAGTAACAACCAAGAATACGTTAAGGCAGAAACTTAAGGATAAAAAACAAAATGAGCAACATGGTATATGCAACACAATGCAGTGAGCCATGTGCAGATCTGTTCATTGGGGAAACAAAACAGCCACTTCAACAGCACATGGCACAACATAGGAGATCTAAGCCATCAGGACCAGATTCAGTGGCCCATCTGCATTTGAAAGATAAGGGTCACTCTTTTGAGGACAGCAAGGTCTACCTTTTGGATAGAGAAGACCATTGGTTTGAAAGAGGGGTCAAAGAGGCCATCTATGTTAGAACTGAGCAACCCATCCTCAACAGAGGGGGAGGGATAAGACAATGTCTATCCCCCAATTTGTGATGCAGTCCATTTGGCTGTTCCAAGAAGATTCCACACTTCTGACTCAGGTCACCCTGAGCTCACAAGTAAACCCCCAAGTACCCACCATGGCACCCACAGAGCATTAAAACCAGTTGACTTCAAAGAAAACACAACCTTTCCATTCTCCCTCCCACCAACTAATCTCAACTGGCAGTAGCTGTAACTTCCATCTCCGTACGCATACATCCAATACAATTGATGAAACGTCCAAGGTGAAACATTTTGTTTTTTTCTCAAAAATCAGTCCAGTTGCCTTTCCAAAATAAAAGCCACTTTTGATGCAACTATGACCTGGATGATTGAAAATCTTCATGGACATATGAAGAAGGAAGGGATGGTAGAATCGTATAAAATTCTCCATGATATGGAGATAGGGCCTTTCTCCTCTCTCACTAATCCTAATAATGAAACTTGGGACTTGCTGTTGAAAACTAACCCCCAAAATATGACAAGGCAAAGTCCACCTGCAGGCAGGATTTCCTTGCAAGGTCCCCCTCTGTTTTTTCTCACTATAGGCTTATATCCCAAAACTTCCAACAGTTCCTGGCCTTAATGTTTGCAGTTAAAGAAGTCAACAAGGATCTGTTTCTCCTCCCCAACATCACCCTTGGCTTCAACATCCAAAACAATTACCAAAAGGAGTGGTGGATTTCTTGGATCAGCCTCTCCCTGCTCTCCACACCAGGCCGAATGGTTCCAGGTTATAAATGTTACATGAAGGACCCTCTACTCTCTGCCATTGGATGTGATGAGCCCAAATCCTCAAGGCTGATGGCTTCCATCTTCAGCATCTTCAAGATCCCACAGGTAAGCACTGGATACAATATGGAACACACAAAGAACAGAAACACACACAGAAGCTAAGGATGAAAGCAAAGGTGTTGCGAGCGGACACACATCAGAATTATTTGATTTTGACCATTCATTCTACAATTGAGTTGATTTCTGTATTTTTTATGTGAAGATACATTTTTATATAACTACAAGGAAATATTGATATAATTCTGAAAGAGGAATTACTTCCTGACATTCCTAGAAGTTTATCATCTTTCTGCACCTGTCAATGGAGTTTATTCTCTGTGTGGATGTTTTGTTCCTTTGACTTATGATCTATCACAGCCAGGCAAAATAGGTAACCGATGTCTCTTCCTTAGAAGGGAGGAAGATGAAGCTTTCCACTCACAATGAGTAAATCTGACTGGTGGGACAAGAAATCACACAATGGGGGCCCTTAATGTCACCATTAAAGTGTACATTGTGTCAGGGTTCTGACCAATTCCATCATAAAATTAGCAGTCTCAAGCCATTTAGAAAGAAAAATCCAGTGGTTTATTAGGAGCGCCATGTTGGCTCTACCTATGGGAAGCCAGCTCTCACTTCACTCAATTTGCACCTTGGCTGTGACCCTTTCTCCCCTCCCCCCAAAGTGTGTTACCAGTCACATTATCCAACGAAGCAATTTTGTGGGTCATATAAGTCACTCCCTCCAGTCATTGTGGGTCTCCATGGAGATGGCCTTGACTTTGGCTGGCAAGGCTGTGTCCTGTTTTGACTGAGGGGTGAATTCCTTGGTGCAGCTGCAAGGCCCATCCCCCGGCCTATGGAAACTCGGGAGCAGGTCAGGGAAGCTTTGCAAGTCAACACTTTGTCTCTAAAAGAGGATCTTCGTTTTCTCCAGCTTGGTGTTGGCTTTGAGTTCTCTGTGGGAGAGAGAAGAGTTTATCCTTCCTTCTTCCGGATCAATCCCAAGGAATTTGCTCAGTATGTGGGTTTAGTCCAGCTGCTCCTGTATTTCCAGTGGAACTGGGTTGGGCTGGTGGCCCCTGAAAATGATGATGGAGAACTTTTCACCTCATCTCTGGTGCCAATGCTCAAGGAGAAGGAGATCTGCCTGGCTTTTGCTGAAGTGATGAAAACTGATTTTTCTGCTACTTCAAATTCAAAATTACAACATATTTTCAACACCTGGACTAAGGGGGAAGTGATTATTCTCTTTGGAGACTCTAATACTATTGCAAATGTACAGGCAGTTGTGCATTTTTATGGCATACTTAGAAAAGCATCATTTCTGAAAGTTTGGATCTTTACATCCAATTGGAAACTTAATATGCTGAAATCTCAATATCTGTTGAAAATGATAAAGCCCTTCCATGGGGCTTTGAATTTTAGGCACCACACTGGGGATGTCTCAGAATTCAGCCGTTTTCTCCTGTCTTTAGACCCTCTGAACCCACAAGAAGATGTCTTTCTCCCATTATGGTGGGAATGGGTCTTTGACTGCAGCATCCACAAGCCTGGAAAGACCCCTCCAAAGGGGAAAAAACCATGTACAGGAAAGGAGAATGTACAGAATCTGCCATCCTACTGGTTTGAAACAAGCATGACTGGAGAAAGCTACAATATCTACAATGCCATTTATGCTCTGGCACACGCATTACATGCAATGCATGGATCCAGAGGGCAACCATCCATACTGAGACTTGGAGAGAGGATCTCAAATGTCCAGTCCTGGCAGGTAATCTCTGGGTGTCAGATCTGCCACCTCACTTCTTCTTTTGTCTTACTTCAGTGCCAGCCTGCCATAGATGCTAGAGTGGATGGAAGCTTTTTGGGAAGGGGAATGGAGCACCTCTGATGTACTTTGGGCCAGCTGGAGAAAACATCTGAAGGACAACCGGCCAGAGAGAAAAGTGCAGCTGCATTCCAAGAACTGTCAAAAACTTCTCCTTGGATTATGATTGGGCATGAGGGGCCAATGGGAGGACAGGCCTGGGAAAAAGGGGTGGCTTATGAGGCAATTGACACGGGAACCTCAAACTTAGGTTTGCCTTACTGTGCTTCCTTTGACTTTGGCAAAACTATACCTTGCCCTCAAACATGAAGTCAATGGACTGTTTCTGCCTTCTGAGTTGGTGTGGTGGTTATCCGACAGAAGGTGCAGATGGCTGAGGAGAGCAAGGACTCACATGAGGGCCAGGACCATTAGGGAGTGAGTTGCTGCCTTCAGAGATTGTGGGGGCTGGCAGCAGCAATGAGGAGGTTCCCGAGGAGCCTGTGCCAAGTGCACATGTGAACGCAGGGTTGCTCGCAGGAAAGAGCAGCTACAACAGCACGGGCAACTCAGGAGTAAGGCTGCAAGTAATGGCCCCTCCTTCAAGAAGATAAAAGGCAGCTGTGCAGAGAACATTCTTTGTAGGAAGAAAAGACGTTTTGAAACTCAGCATTGTGGACATTACAGTTGGTATTTTAGGACTGTTGTACTGAAAACTATTTCTTATCTGTTGTTTTTTGGCAGCCTTGCAAAAATTTGGCAAGGCTCTTTCTTGTCAGAGCTGATTAGTTGGAAGCAGCCTTTTATCTGTGAAGAAATAGAATTCTTAGCTGAACCAGTAAAAGATTGTGCTGCTGCCTTTGTCTTGTGTTTGCTCTCTTGGAACTAGGTTGGGTCAGGACAGTTCAAGTCAAGACAGATCTTATTCAGGCCACAGATCTTTAGAGAGGAAGCTCCCCATGTCAATTTCCTGAGTTAAATATCTTTATGGCATGATATCCCTGCATCAAATCTGCATAAAACCAGTGTCAGGGTTCCAGAGATTGCCCTAATTAAATCATGAGCCTCAAGCCAAGCTCCAAAAGGATCCAAAAGATTTATTAGGAGCAACATGTTGCCATTGACCCATATGAAGCCCATTCTTCCAGGGACGGGATTCAAATTTTTTAACAACCGGTTCTGTGGGCATAGCTTAGGTGCTTTTAATATTAATTATTTGCAAAGGGAAGCCTCTGAATTTTTCTTTTATTTTTCTTTTATTTTGATTTATTCTACTTTATTTTTTCTCCCTTCTATTTGGATTCTGCTTCTCTTTTTAATGTACATCAATGGACTATTTCTTTTTTCTTTTTTCAATTGAGGTTTTCTTTTTGGCTGGATTAAGGTGTGGAATTTGAAGAAATTTATTTTTCTTGTTTTTTGTTTTGTTTTTTCTCTCTTTTTCTCTTTTCCTTTTTTTTGGCTTTGGCCTTGTTCATTATTATTATTACTGGGTTTTTATTCTTATTTTTACTCTCTTTTGTGGATTAAGGTCAGGAAGAATTTGAAGAATTTTTTTTCTTTTTTTCTCTTTTTTTGCTCTTTCCCTTTTTCTTTTTCATGTTTTTCTTCTTTTTCTCTCATTATTGACTTTTTTATTGTTGGCCTTTTCATCTTGGATTATAACTGCATACCCTTTTTGGATTAAAATTTGAAAGAACTTGAAGAGCTGGAACCATTTAAAATGAGTAAGAAACTTATATCTTCGGGTGCCTCTATGTCTGCTTCTGCCTCCCCACCATCTGGACAGCGCTCAATTCAGACATTGTTAAAGCAAGATAAAGAAAAAGAAAAAGAACAAGAAAGAGTATCTTTTCAGATGATTATGCAAGGAATTCAAGATCTTAAGGTAAAAATAGATACCATTGAACAAAGAACAGGGAGGACGGAGGAAAAAGTGGAAAGTATCCAACAGATGATGGTAAAATATGAGGAGAGACTTCAAAAAGTCGAAGAGGGGGGCAAACGAAGAGAGGAGAAGATTGGAAATATTGATAATAGATTAACAGTGATTGAACAAGAAAAAAGTGGGATGTTGAAGTGGGAGTTGGATAGATCAGAATTTTATCTCAGATTTCAAAATATAGAAGAAGAAAAAGGACAAGATTTGGCTGCGATAATGGTAGGAATCTTGGCGGATGCGTTGGAGATAACAGAAGAGAAGATGATGGATGGAATAGATGAGATATATCGAGTTTTTACAAGATATGCGATGAGAAATAATCTGCCCAGAGAAGTTCATATTAGATTTATTAAAAAATCCATGAAGACACAAATATTACAAGTGGCAAGAGAGAAGATATTGAAATACAAAGGTAAAGAAATTTTGGTTTTAAAACAAATACCTAGAAGAGTGAGAGAGATGAGAAGAGAATATCGATTCCTGACCAAAATGTTATTGGAAAAAGAGGTGACTTACAGATGGTTGATCCCAGAAGGATTGATGTTTACGTGGCAGGAACAGAGACATAGAATTGATTCAATTGAGAAAGCAGAACTGTTCTATGCAGAAGTTTTTGGAGGGAGAGAAGGAGGGGCAGGAAAGGAGGTTCCACCAATTGAATCCCAAGAGGAACAAATGGAGATTGGAAAAGAAGAAGGTGCAGTAGGTGGACAAGTGGATATTAAAGATCAACGTGAAGCAAGACCCACGAGAGTGGTTAAATCTAAATATAAAATATAATCATGGAAGAGAAAAAACTGATTACAATGAATATAAATGGACTGAATTTAGCTGTTAAGAGAAGGAAGATTTTCCATAAATTAAGGAAACTAAAGTTTGACATAATTTGTCTACAAGAAGTACATATTAAAAAGCAACATGAACAATTGTTATTACAACCAAAATTAGGGAAATTGTTTACCTCTTTGACTCAATGCAAGAAAAGAGGGGTGGTCTTATATATTAAAGAGGCTATCCCAGCAAAAATGATTTATACAGATGAAGATGGGAGAATATTAATGGTAGAAATAATGGACAATAATAGAAAGATACTTTTGACTGCAATTTATGCCCCGAATGATAAACAGGAAGAATTCTATAAAAAACTACATACCAAGATGGCTGAACTGGACTATGCTAATATAATTATGATGGGAGACTTTAATGGAATTGTGGATAATAAACTTGATTATATTGCAACAGCAGTAAAGCATAATAGAAAAACTCTTCCTAAATCTTTTTTTAAAATGATAGATGAATTAACTTTAAAAGACATATGGAGAGAAAGAAATATTAAACTTAAGCAATATACGTTCTATTCAAATAGGCATCTATCATGGTCCAGACTGGATATGATTTGGATCTCAACAGACTTAATATCTAGTATTCAAGAAGTAAATATTCAAACAAGTACTTGGGCTGATCATAACCCATTGACAATTAAATGGAAGGGACAAAAAAAAAGATCGAGATGGACATTAAACAATACTATTTTAAAGGAGAAGGAATTTATACAATGGATGGAGAAAGAATTGGTTTTTTTCTTTAAAGAGAATAGAAAAGAAGATACTTCAATACAGAATGTTTGGGACACAATGAAGGCTTATGCTAGAGGCTTGATAATAGACTATACAAGAAAAAAGAATATTAGGAAAAAGCAAACCTTTAAAGCCTTGGAGAATGAATATAAAAGACTCGAAAAAGAATTGCAGAAAATACCACACAGAAAAAACGTCAAATTGAAACTGGATATAACTAAACATAAAATAGACTTAATAGAGAAAGAAGAACTGGCACAGAAAATTAAGAATGCTAAACAGAATTATTTTGAAGATGCAAATAAGCCAGGTAGATGGCTAGCATATAAACTGAGAAAGGAGAAAGAGTCGAGGAAAATATTGCAGTTAATAGATGACCAAGGTAAAACTTGTCATGGCAGCAAAGAGAAAAAAGAAATTATTTATGATTTTTACAAACATTTGTATAAGAAAGAAGATATTGATGAGGAGAAAGTTAAACAATACCTGCAGAATGCAAATCTACCTAAGATACCTAAAGAGATTGAAGAAATGCTAGAAAGCAATATAACAATGACGGAGTTAAGCCAAGCACTTAAGAAACAAAATAATGGAAAGGCACCAGGTCCAGATGAGTTTCCTGTAGAATTTTATAAAACCTTTCAAGAATCATTGTGTATTCCACTGTTAGAAGTTATGAATGAAGTTATGTTAAAAAAGATAATACCTAAAACATGGTCAGAGGCTTATATTACACTTATTCCAAAAGAGGAGGCGGACCTACTTCAAATCAAGAATTATAGACCGATTTCCTTATTAAATGCAGATTATAAAATTTTTGCTTCAATATTAGCAGAAAGACTTAAAAAGTATTTGAATAACTTTATCCATCCAGATAAAAATGGGTTCCTGCCAAAGCGACAAATTAGAGACAATATGAGAGTAATTTTGGACACCTTGGAATATTATGAGGCGCATCCTGAAAAGCAAATGGCTTTGATATTTTTAGATGCTCAAAAGGCATTTGATAATGTAAACTGGAGGTTTATGGTACTTTTAATGGAACAGATGGGCTTTGCTAGAAGATTTATTCAAGCAATAGAAGCAATTTACAATGAACAAACAGCTAAGGTAATGATGGAGGGAGAATTTACAGATTCTATTAATATAAGAAAAGGCACAAGACAAGGTTGTCCTCTTTCGCCTTTGTTATTTGTATTGACTTTGGAAGTGTTGAATAGAAATATCAGAGAAGATAAAACTATAAAAGGAATGAAAATTAAAAAGGAAGAATTTAAACTACAAGCTTTTGCAGATGACCTAGTCTTCATCTTGGAAGACCCTATAGAAACAGCCTCGAAGCTGTTGGAAAAGATAGAGGCTTATGGGGAGGTGGCCGGTCTGAAAATAAATAAAGATAAAACAAAGATTTTGTCAAAGAATATGTTGCTGAGACAAAGAGAAGAACTGGCAGAACTGTTAAAAATTCAAGTTACAAATAAGGTTAAGTACTTGGGGATATATTTGACGTCAAGATGTAGTACATTAAAGGAGAACAACTATATTAAACTTAAACAACAGATAGCCCAAGATTTGAAAAAATGGGAAAACCAGTTTGGTTATCGACGATAGAAGCGTTTTCTTACCCTATAATCTATAAAAAGGAACAAACAGTTAGCTATGGGGAATTATTAGATGAAAAGGGTGAACTTAAATCGATGCAAAAATTAGAGGAACAAGGTATACAGATGAATTGGTTTTCATATCTGCAAATACATTCAAAGTATTATGAGGATTCCAAAGCAGAGGGATTTTATGATAAGCAAACTGATTTAGATAAGATTTTGATGGGTACTGATGAAAAGGTGATTAAAAAGCTATATGGTTATTTATTGGAAATTAAGCTGGAGGAAGAACAAGTTAAAGAAACTATGATTGCTTGGGGGAGGAATTTTGGATATGGGATTGACCTAGAGAAATGGCAGAAATTATGGTTGCAAAATTATAAAATGACAATGTCTACAGCCTATAAAGAAAACTTGTATAAGATGTTTTACAGGTGGCATTTTCCCCCGACAAGGATAGCAAGAATGTTCAAGAACAAATCCGAAAAATGCTGGAAATGTCACCAGAAACCTGGTTCATACTACCATATGTGGTGGACTTGTGAGGATGCTAGAAAATATTGGACTAAAATCCACATGTGGTTGGAAAAAATGACAAAGAAGCATATAGACTTGAAACCGGAGCTTTTTTTATTGGGAATCTTACCAGATATTTATAGTAAAGAGTTGAAATATTTGATTGTAAATGTATTGACTGCTGCTAGGATTGTATTTGCAAAAAATTGGAAAAATGAGAAAATTCCATTGCAGGAAGAAGTTATAAAGAAAATATTGGAATGTGCTGAGATGAGTAGATTGACTTTTGAAATCAGAGAGCAAGAAGATAAACAATTTTATATAGTTTGGGAACTCTTCTATCAATGGTTGAATGATGAAATACAAAAATATAAATGTTAGATAATAAGGAATAATATTGATTTTATTTTTCTTTTCTTTTTTTTGGTATTTGATATTATATCTATATAATAGTTTTCTGTTTCTTTTTTTTTTCTCTTATTTAGGATAGAATTGGCATGATTATATGATTTGTTTTAGAATAAACTATTTAAAATATAGTTATCTCATAAAGGCATGATCGAATAAAAGTTTAGTCAAACTTCTTTTTTTTAATAGTGATACTATGATCTATAAGTTTGTATTGATAATAAGAGTATTATATAAGGTAATTGTAATTGTGACTATGAGATGAATGCACAAAACTGATGGACCAACCGACTCACTGTTTGTATAAAAATATGGGGGAGCTGATGTTTTTATGTTTTGTCGTTTTGTTTGTATGTCAAAAAACAATAAAAACTTTTAAAAAAATATTAATATATATGTATGTATGTATGTATGTATGGCATTCGGCTTTGCTCGGGTATTTTCCCATGTCATAGTAGCTGTGCTTTTAAAGTTGTAGTGATGATTCAGCAGAATCTCATCTGCCATCATCAGGCTTGATCTTTGGTTATTTGGGTTTTTCTCCCAAATAACCAAAGATCCACATACAAGTACCGGTGAAACCCTCAGAAAACAAAGATACACACACACACACACACACTCACTCACTCACAGAGTGAGAAGCAAGAGCCGAAGACAGAAGCCTGAAGATGATGAATGAGACTTCATCGAAACGTTGCCTAGATACTTCGAATCTTACGCGGGAGAAAACCCGAACAACCAAAGATCCACATACAAATACCCTAATCTTTCGCCTCCAACCAATCAGAACACGGCCAACCCCCCACCCAATCAAGTCCCACCCCCACTAGCAGTTAAAAGGAAGAAGCAGCTGCAATCTCACATCACTCTGAGAAGCAAGAGCCGAAGACAGAAGCCTGAAGATGATGAATGAGACTTCATCGAAACGTTGCAATCACCAAGTAATCCAAATAATCCAAAACTGTTTCTTTTTCCAACTTTCTGTGTCTGGGGTTCTATTATTTTGTTCCAAAGTTTCAGTTAGAATTTATCTTTTAGGAATCTTGTTAAGGTTTCACTATAAGTTCCTTTTAGTTCCAGGCAGTCTCCTCCATTTTTCCAGATCCTGCCCTTTTATTCTTTCCTTTTCTCTCCTTTCCTGCTTTTAAAAGTTTTTGAGTATCCAAGCGTTTATTATTCCTTTGACATTTTATTTTCAGCTTAAATGCCTATTGATGTAAAAGTGGATTTTTGTCAATTTCTTATTTAAATCTCTTAGCTGTCAGTATAAGGAAGGGAAGAAAAAAAAAGTCAGATGCTTTCCCTTCCCTCTCTCCTTCGCTGCCTCAAAGTTTTCTTTGGGAACAACGTCATTTTTTATAGTTCAAATTCCAGGGTACCTTATGTTGTGTCTTTTTCAGTTTAACACAGTCAACCAAAACTTTCTCTTCTTATCTCCCTCCTGCACATTCTTCTTTGAGGTGGCCATTTCTGACCACCGCTGCAACCACCTTTGGGAAAGTGAGTAATGGTCAGCTGAAGAGGAGAGATGCGGCTCTCCTCAACCCTGCTGGTGGTCTCCCCCCTCTTCACCACCTCTACAGGAAGACTTAGCCCCAAATCCAGCTGGCTCGGGGCGCTCCGGTGGTGAGCACAGATCGAAACTGCACACGATCACGAATTTCAGTTCTTGCCGAAGAAGCTCAAACTGGAAGTCCATGCTTACTTAGTTTGTTACATGTGTATGAATTAAAATATCATTTCCTCCTCCTTTCTGAAATGCATAAATATAATAAGTTCATCCTTTTTTCTGCAGGTGTACCTCCCATTATTTCTGGAGAAAATTCCTCCAAGGTGCATCTTAACGACAAATTAAGTAGTGAGCCTTGATTATTTGTCTGGGTCCTGCATTTTGGTCCCACAACAATTTCTAAATGAGTTGCTCTTTCATTCTAGGTTCTATTTTTTTTCTAGCCAGGAAGGCAGCATAACCACCTTTCCTTGCCAGCCTTCACTTTTAAGGATTCACCCTATAGCGTCCTCTCCCTTCCAGCCTTGATTCTTATGTTATAACCATGCAATTTTCCATTTGACTGAGTTGCTTCTCCATCACACATCCCTTGGGAGGAAAGAATTTCTTGTGGCCAGATGTCTATAACTGGTCTTCATCTTAGGAAGGCTCATAAGGCTGAAAGGCTCAGCTCCACTTTGCTCAGCCATGGCAGCTTCAGAGCCCCCTTGCTCACTCCTCCAAATACCCCTCCTTCTTTTAATTCTCCACCTCAATGTCCTTCCACTCTTACACCCACCCCCTGTGCCCCTCAGTGCTTGCTCACTGTGGAGTTTGGTTTTCATGATTTTGTACATTGCAAGAACTCGGTACCTGATGAATTAGTAAGATTAGGGGTGACATGATGGCTGTCTTCCAACATCTGAGGGGCTGTCACAGAGAAGAAGGGGTTGACTTCTAATCCAAAGCACTTTAGGGCAGGACAAGAAGTAAGAGATGAAGGATTAAGAGAGAATTAAAGAAACGTTTTCTGACATTCTTAATAAGAAACAAAGAAACTGTCAACTCTGAAGCTGGCCTGTCTGAGGCCATTTTGAGACATTTATGCTGACACACCAAAGAAGAGCGACAGGGAGGGGAGAATGGAGATAATTGGGGTATTGTAACTGATACAAAATACTTTCTCTTGGGAACCAAGGACATTCCTGCAGGTGCTTGGAAGGAGGGGACAGAAGTTACCCAGCAACTGGACAGTAGCATGATTGGACCATGTGACTAATTGTTTTGGGAAAGTGAAAAAAATTTACTTTTAATTAGGTTGAAACTTCAGGAATAGTCAGAGTCAGTTTTCACCAGCCTGTGCCAATATGATTCTTCTTCTTCTTTTTCTTCAGCGTTTGTCTCGCGCTCGGGCGAGGTCCGCTAATGTCCTTGAGTACTGCTTCCACACCTCTCTGTCTGCCACGCGTGTCGGGTCTGCCTTCGCGATCTCTAGATCGGCCTTGATCGTGTCCATCCAGCGTTGTTTAGGTCTACCACGCGGTCTCGCTCCTCCGACAGTCACCTTCATTACAGATTTGATGATGGATTCTTCCTTGGCGCGGCTCACGTGGCCGAACCATCGTAGCCGGGACTGCCTCATGACCGTGGGGATGGGCACGACGTTGAACCGTCTACGCACTTCTTCGTTCCTGACGCGATCGAGTAGGGTGAGGCCTACCGACCATCGGAGCATTCGCATCTCCATTATCTGGAGTCTGCTTTCGACTTCTTTGGTCGTCGGCCAGCACTCTGCGCCGTATATGGCCACGGGGCGCACCACAGAGTTATAGATTTTCACCTTCAGGCGCATCGGCATCTTCTTGTCACAGAGGACGCCCGTGACGGACTTCCATTTGCCCCACGCTGCATTGATCCTGGCTGCCACCTCAGTTTGTAGTAGGCCTTCTTCCCCAAGAGTAGTTCCCAGGTACTTGAAGGTGGAGGCGCGCGGTAGCTCCTGCCCGTTCACGTGGATGGAGCCTGTCATTTCATTGTCAGTGGTCAGGTATTCGGACTTCTTTAGGTTCAGCCGGAGCCCGAACTGCTCGAGGCGGTCGTGCCACTGTTGGACTCGGTGCTCGAGTTCAGCCTTGCACAGGTTGGCCAGGAACACATCATCGGTGTAGAGCAGCGTCCATGGGGCGGGCGTGTACAGGTCGTGTGTAATTGTGTCCATCACCAGAATGAACAGCAGTGGTGAGAGAGCAGAGCCCTGGTGTACGCCGACGGTA
Organism: Pseudonaja textilis; assembly: GCF_049901715.1. NCBI lineage: Eukaryota > Metazoa > Chordata > Lepidosauria > Squamata > Elapidae > Pseudonaja > Pseudonaja textilis. Next base: position 317,002,656 of record NC_141990.1, on the reverse strand, counting down.
ATATTAAACTCCTCTGATATCCCAGCTGCCGCTTTACACGGCTTTTGTGACATCTGTATAGGAGTTGGACCCATTGTACGAGCAGCTCAGGCACGCCGTGATCTCGCAGTGCGTACCAGATGAGATCGTGCGGGACTCGGTCGAAGGCCTTTTCCAAGTCTAGGAAGGCGGTGTGGAGCGGGATTTTCTTCTCTCTGTGAGCCTCCATCAGCATCCGCACACCGAAGATGGCGTCGGTGGTGCCGCAGTTCTTGATGAATCCAGCCTGGTTGACGCTGATGTCGACGATGTCCCGAATGCGCTTATCAAGAACGCGTTCAAAGATCTTCATAGTGTGTGACAGTAACCTGACCGGTCTGTAGTTGGAGCAGTCCGCTGGGCTGCCCTTTCCCTTCCAGATCGGAACAGTGGTGCTGCGGTACCAGTCGTGTGCCAATATGATATATCCAAAAAAATTGTTCTTTGAGGAAATTGCCTTCCTTGGAGTTTTGTTTGCTGTGGGTGTGTTACTTGGAACCCTGACAGAAACATAGAAAATGGACAGCAGAAAAAAACCTAATGGTCCATCAAGTCTGCCCTTTGAGTTTATCTTTTTTATTTCTCTTTAATTTATTTTTTATTATTCTTTACAAATTATTTTTATTTCATTTTAATTTGTTGTTGGATGATGGATATGTGTTTATCTTAAGCTCAGATACTGATGATTGACCCACAACCTACACTGGGAGTTGGTTCCAAGCTTCCTCTACTCTTTCTGTGAAGGAATCCTTTCTAACATTATTTCTGAACATCCCTCCTGTCACTTTGAGGGCATGTCCCCCATACTCCTCATTCTTGCTTAGGATCGAAAATAATGCCTTCTAGAACCCTATTCATACCCTTCATCTATTCAAAGGTTTTAATCATGTTGTTGTCCCCCTTTGCCTTCTGTCCTCCAGTTGTCCATATTCATGAAGATCTCCTAAGACGGTGACCAGCCCAGAATGAGAGCAGCCATTATGTCTCATTTGGGGCTTTCAGTCAATGACTCCAATTTCTTTTTCTTTTCTTTCAGCTTCTTCCCTATTTGAGGAATGTCCAGTTCAACAACAGTGCTGGTGATGAAATCTCCTTCTCAGAAAATAGACTGGGATCTGCTGGTTATGATTTTCTGAACTGGGTTTTCCTCCCCAATTTATTGTTTGTCCCTGTGAAAGTTGGACAAATAGATCCTGGGGCTCCCCCAGGCCAGGATTTCACCATCAACTCCAATGCAATTGTCTGGTCAGGAAAGGTGAGCTGGAAGGTCAAATAAATTCAGCAACAGGCTCGTTCTCTTCAGGGGATTCATAACTTCCTCCTTATTGGAAACAGGTCACTGAATCAGAAATTTGGCAAACATCTGTTTAGAAAAACATGGTTTGCATGTAAAATATTTGACGTTCTGCTTGAAATCCAGGATGCCTTTAGAGCAGCCAACACCTGTTTCCATAGACGATTCCCATTCAATTAGATTCCCATGACTGTTGTTTTAGGAAAGCTGTAGTTCAATTCCCAAGTTCAATTCTTTCATGTGCCAAGTCCCAGTTCTGATCTCTACAATCTATCGGTGGTGTGGAGTGTCACATATTGACTACATAAACAAAAATTTACAAATGAATACATGAAACATGTTAATTGCTTAGGCCACCTATAGCATTTCTCTTTTCTCTTCTAGAAGGTGCCCTTTGCCAGGTCTGGCATCAAGAGGTGCCAGGCAGGAGAGAGGAAGAGAGTTCCAGAAGGCAAGGAAGTTTGCTGCTACCAATGTGCCCCTTGTCCAGAAGGGACTATTTCTAATCAGACAGGTAGAGCACACTTTCAATGTAGATCTTCCAAGGTGAAGGAAACCATTCAGTAGAAACAACTATGAAGTTTTTTTTAATGGATTTGACATTTTTCAAAATATTCATCCTTTGCAGCAGAATCTTGGAGTTGATGGATCTAAATTATCCTCCTAGCCACCATTCCTGCTCCACAGCAATTTAACGCACGACAGTTTCAGGGCAGAATTCATGGGTTCCCTTTCTAGATTTTCTAGTCCTTCTCTTGCAACCCATCAAGAAAATCAGCAATCAAACTTTCCGTGAAGGAGTGGGTTGTTGAGGGTCAAGTTTTACTTTTTATTATTTAAGATGAGCATCTTCTGTCAGCTCTATTAGTCTCCCAGGAAGTTGATAGACCTATTGGAGAAAGTGGAGATCCACCTAACTTTGTCTTCCTGCTATTCCCTATAGAAGCAATTAGTCAGAATGAATCAATCCAAAATCCAAAGTAGAGAACTTGTTTGTCCCAAAGGTGCTTTTTCAAGAGGAAAAGGGACTTTCTGGTTTTTCTTTAAATTTCTTGAATGAGAATTGAAGTCTCCAGAAAAAAACAGAAATTCTAATTGCCTCTTGAAAAATCACCTTCAATATTGAATAAATCAATATTGAAGGATGATTTGCCCCTTTTTTATATACCACCAAATGTAAAGTGACTTTATTTCAGATGCAGCTTCCTGTGATCCCTGCCCAGAAGACCAGTATCCCAACAAGGACAAGGTCTAATGCATTGCCAAGAAGCTCCACTTTCTCTCTTATCAGGATACCCTGGGATATGCTTTAGTTTCTCTCACTCTTTCTCTCTCTATGATCACATTGGGAGTCCTGGCAGTTTTCCTTAAACATCGTGACACACCAATCATCAAGGCCAATAACAGAGATCTCACCTACCTCCTCCTGGTCTCCCTCCTGCTTTGCTTCCTCTCCTCCTTCCTCTTCATTGGTCGACCCAGGACACTCACCTGTCTCTTCCGACAAACTGCCTTTGCCATTCTCTTTTCTCTTGCAGTTTCCTCTGTCTTGGCAAAAACTGTCATGGTGGTTCTGGCCTTCATGGCCACCAAACCAGGGAACAGGTCAAGGAAACTCTTAGGAAAATCACTGACCAATTCCATTGTCATAGCATGTCCCCTGATCCGAGCCGTTCTTTGTGTCACCTGGCTAGTAATCTCCCCTCCGTTTCCCAACTTGTACTTCCACTCCTTGACTGGTGAGATCATTTCTGAATGTCAGGAAGGCTCAGCTTCAATGTTTTATGCTGTCCTCGCCTACCTGGGTTTCCTGACCCTCATCAGTTTCACCGTGGCTTTTCTGGCTAGGAAATTGCCTGACAGTTTTAATGAAGCCAAGTTCATTACTTTCAGCATGCTGGTCTTTTGCAGTGTTTGGATCACCTTCCTCCCCAGCTACCTGAGCACCAAAGGGAAGTCCATGGTGGCTCTGGAGATCTTCTCCATCTTGGCCTCTGGGACTGGTCTCTTGGCTTGTATCTTTCTCCCCAAATGCTACATTATCCTACTGAGGCCTGATCTGAATCAGAGAGAAAATATAATGAGGCATAAGAATGTTTGATTTATGTGGAAAGTAGTAACTTTTACTTTAAAACTTTTATGATATTGAATAAGTTAACAACATCTAAATTCCTTTTTCTGGGAGGGGGATCAAATTCAAGATGGACATATCCAAGTCCTTCTTTTTGTGTAGAAAAAATCAAAGGAGGAGAGGACCGTGGTCCTTTTCATGGGCTGCAGCTTTGACAACTGAATAAGAGGATGGACATGCATATGGGCAAGTGCTGGAAACAAAGCATGGAAATATCTCTAGTTTATGGTTCCTCTCTGAGTTTGGCATCCTTCCCAGTGTGTGTTATCTGTGGATGTCCTCCAGCCCTTGCCTGCTTTTTGTTGCTTTTTTCTTTCTTCTTGTAACTGTGTGGGAATTTTTTGTCTTCTGTCAAAGCTATTCAGAGCTTGGAAGCAAAATGAAGGAATAAAAGGGGCTTCACTTGTTTTCTGTGACCGTGTTTGTTTTGTATCCGACCCTGGGTCATCACACTAAGATACTGTGTCTGTCCTTGTCTTATTTGACTCAATGGTGACTGGGTAGGAGAGACCCCACCCTGGACTTTTTTTATATGAGGTACCACAGGGGTCAGTGCTGTCCCCTCTCCTATTCCACATCTACACAAGACCCCAGAGTAAGCTCATCCATTGTCAGGAGGTGAGAGAAATCACAATTATTCCATTAAAGAACAGAGCAAATATAACTCAATGTATAGCCTCTGTGTAATCTAAGAAAGTATAACAAGATATTAAGTAATACATTGTGTAAGAATGTTATGTGCAAGGAAATAACAAGGTTATAAATATCTTAACACATTCTGGTCAGAAAGCTGGTTGGCAGGTCAAAGAAGATAGTTCGCAGTTCGAGAAATCAGTTGTCATACTAAAATTAATAATGCTGACAATAGTTGGATATAGCAACTGCTAAGGGGAAGGAGATTACTGGAAATGAATAACTACTGGGATGGAATGCTGGGAAGAGGAAGATTGTCCACCTGTAAATCAACCAATAAAAATAAGGGATATTAATGGGCTGGAGTTTTGAAACCTTATTTAACCCTCATGTATCCCAATGTAATATGTCTCCTGTGTGTCTACCCACATGAGAGTAGGAATCCAGCCTTGGCAAACATTTCAATAAAAAAAGGTCTTCTATTGTTCCTGTTGATTTCAATCTGAGAAGTTGATTTTTTTCACATGAGATGAGGTATCCTTGATATGCTGATGATACTCAATTGGACAACTTTGCTTCTGGTAACTTAAGCAGCACTCTACATGTCCTGTCCTGCTGGACACCCTGGTAACCTCCTGCTTGAATTATTACTATTGGGCTGTCCTTGAAGGGTAGCCAGAAACTTCAGCTGCTACAAATTGAAGCAGCAACAAAAGTTATGCATGTTTCTGGTAGGACAGTAACATTATCATTCTTCTTGCTAGTTGCATTGATTGGTCTCATCACAGCAGAGTTGGGGACTCTCTTATTATTTTATAAAGGTTTTAAGCAATGATTGCCTTCTTAATTTACAATTTACAAAATGGGGAGGTGATAAGCAACCTGGGAAAGCCAAGGGAAATCATCAAAACCATAAAAAAGTGAAAGTTAGAATATTTTGGATTGTGGTCTTCCAGTTAGGCTCCCTCAAGGGTGGACTGAATCCATGACCATCCATGGTTTCCATTTGTGCTCCCCGCTGGAGGGCCATGATCTACCTGATTTGGGGCTAAACCA
>NC_141990.1:316946723-316997424 GCF_049901715.1 Pseudonaja textilis | reverse complement strand
CACACACATACCCTACTTTTGCTCCTAGGAGGCTCCAGGGAGGCTTACTAGGCCCCGTTTTGGTGTGCTTAGTGTGGTAAGTTCAGAGTGGGTTTGGTAGAGAACAGCTTACCTTTAGGACTCATTCATTTGCTCAATTTCAGAGCATACATTACACAATTTCCAAAGCATAATTTAGACTATTCAGCAGTTTGCCTAGCTGTTGCTTCATTACTTCTATTGCTGTCACAACCTTTATGGAGTGTCCAATGGCCTTTTAAGTTTGACAAGCAAAAAACACAGTAAATATTTCTCACAAATATTATCCCTCTTCCACTTTGAGGTTTGATGTTTAACACACAAAATGATGTGCTGTGTTAGTATTCAGGCAGTTTGCAAACTTGTGTTTTTTGTTATTAGAAGGCAACTCTTTAATTTGAAGATGGTGGTAAATTCTTGATAATAAAATGGCAAGTAGAAAGACTCACTTCTACTTGCCATTTAGAAAGGGCTAGAAAGAATGAGAAGGTTAAGCTTTGGTTTGTTTCCAATCTCCTTTTCTTTACTTGGTCTTCATAAAAAGTAGCTTTAGAATTGAAGCCATATATATTAAAATAACATTCTTTTTGTTTAAGTACAAGTATGCAAAAAGTTTCAAGATTAATCCAGGATGTTTAATAGCTTTAAATATCTGGGTGTTGTACTAAGGTTTGTTGAAAGGCTGTAAAATGCCTTTCTTCTAAGGATTCGGTTTTCCTACTGGGAGTGCTCCAGTACAAGGACACAGACAGAGACAACTACTTGGAAGCAGGTTCCTTTAATTTTCAGGAAGGCAAGAGATAGCAAGAAGTCTGCGTTCCTGGGGCTAGCCATCTTTGTATATTAAACTCCTGATTTTTATACCTTTTCTCCTTTTGTGTGTGAGTGCTTGTGTTTGTATTTCTTAATGTTTTAAATCCTGTCAGGGGGTTGTCTTCATTTCCGCCAGAGGGTAAACTCTGCGGGGTGGTTTGATTGGATTATCAGTTTCATCCTAATGTTTTCTTATATTTGTTTGGTGGCAATCTCCTGTCTGCTATGGAATTCATTTCATATCTTTTGTCTATTTGTTTTGCTGATTTGGCATGACCTTTTGTTTGTAAGGGATTTCTTTTTCTTGTTTCCCTAGCTTTCTTAATTACTTGGCTTTTGTCTAGGGGGCTTCTTTCAATACCCTTTATCAAATCTCTTTTCCTATGCAAGTTTGTTTTATGGCTGGCCTGATGTTCCCTTTGGGCTTTTCCTGCTTGGGTATCACCACTGTCCTCATGAAGTTCCCTTTCCACAATCCTTCATTTTTTTTTTTAAAAGGGTGGTCTCTGATTGAATGTCTGGGTATACTTGTTATTTGTGATCAATCTGGATCATTATCATAGCTGCCTGTCTCCCTTTTAATTTTCTCTTCTGAGAGGGAATACAGGCCTTTAGGCAGCTAAGGCAGGGTGGTATGCATTGACAGAGGCAACACATGAGGGCTCCAAAGATACAAATGGTGACTGTGGTTGTTATAAGGATTTTGAGCCAATGGAAATCTGGCATCCATGAGAAGAGCCATGAAAAGTCCAGGAATGATTGCTCCTGACCAATATTCTGAGATAGCTCTTTCAGGTGGTGGATGTCCCTCCCTACGAGTTCTGAGGTTTCATCCAGATTGAGGCAACACATCCCTTGGAATTTTTCACAGCCATAGTTATGCTTCAAGAGAAGGAAGCCTATTGCTGCCCAATTCTCCAAGGTGGCTTCTCTGACCTCCCTCAGTTCTCTGTTAAAGGCATCCAGGGCATGGGAGGTCGAATTCAAGCTTTTTGCCAGGGTACATGCTAGTCTATTCAAATTTTTAGAATTTCGCACTGCCAATCCAGGTACCCCTACCAAGGATATTGCCAATGAGATGTATTCTGGTTTTTGTGGGAAGGGAGACTTTGGAATCACAGTCTGAGTCTAGGGTTTGGAAGGCTCTCCTGTGTCGTCTCTGTAAGGATGGCATAAGCATGGTTAACCTTCCCAAGGTGCAGGGGCCATTTGTGGCATTTGCAGGAAGGTATGAGTAGGCTTTTAAGCCACAAAGGAAAAACCATCCTGGTGGGAGCTTCAGGTAACTATATGAAAATGATATGGTCTCTGTATAATTGCATTTTAGTTCTGTGTTGCTAAGACTGGTGCATTCTGTGACCCTAGGTGTGCTGCACCCAGTGACATTATGATTTCCCTCCTGCTAAGCAAAAGTTCTCTTGCTAAACATTCCCATTTGTTTTCCTTTCTCTGGGATAAGCTTTGGTTCCAGGAACACAGTTGCTTGTGTTACAAATTGTTATAGATCGGGAAATGAGAGGCTAGACCAGAGCATTAACAAGGAACGGCTTTATTCAAAGAATAAAGGGCTGTCGTGTCTGCATACTAACAAGCAGACATGCTCAGCGAACAGCAGCTGGCTCGACCTAGCAGCCGGCTTTTATAGCCGGCTGTCGAAGGGAGCCAGCCAATGGGAGCTGTAAACACCCCCGCAGTATAGACGGACTTGGTTGGGAACTTTGGTCAGTCCCAAGGACATAACACCCCTTCCCCCCAGATGCGAACATGCATAGTCCTTTAAATATGCTGGTGGTCTGTGCGGGCGCCCGGACCGGCGCAGTTCTGGTGAGTCACTGAGTGACACAGAGTTCGGAGAATCAGGATTGGTGGGTGCTGGAGAGTGGGGTTGCCCTGGGACCTGATCAGGCGTCTGTGAATAGTCTCTGCCATCGGGTTGGTTTGTAGTACAGTCAGTGTCCAACAACCCGGTGGCATCGCTGGTCGGTAAAGCTGGTGTCTCTGCGGACGGTCCCGGTCTACCGTCCGTTCACCTCGCTCGGTCGGTGGAGACAGGCCCCTCAGATAGTCCCCGATTGGATTCTGTTGTGGTAACTGGAGCTCAACTGGAGTCCCTGGTTCAGCATTGGCATGACCACACTGGCGCTTCCTTATCTGATCCAGATGTCTCCGCCAAACTCGCCCGTCCTCCAGTTGAACTTGGTACGATCTCGGACCGGTGATGGCCACGATTCTCCCGGGTACCCATAGTGGATCGCCGGCGTAGTTTCTGACGAACATTGGGTCCTGCAACACAAAACCTCTGACCTTGCCGTCAGACCCGATAGGAGTGTCAGGGCAATAGTGGGGGTGCAGCCTGTCTAACACAGTTCTCAGGCGTCTGCCCATTAGGAGCTCGGCAGGAGACTTGTTTGTAACCGTACAGGGGGTCGTGTGTTGGCTCAAGAGAAAACGGGAGAGTCTAAAGTGCCAGTCTTCTTGATTGAATCTGGCCAACGCCTCCTTTGTTGACCTAACGGCTCTCTCTGCCAACCCGTTGCTGGCAGGATGAAAGGGAGCCGTTAAGATGTGCCGGATGCCCAGGTTGGTGACATACCGGCTGAATTCTGTAGAAGTAAATTGGGGGCCATTGTCCGAGACTAGAGTGTCAGGTAGCCCGTGTGTTACAAATAAACGGGTCAGGGCTTGGGCTACTGCCCGGGTGGTGGTCGTGGGTAGAAGTGCCACATCGATCCACTTGGAATACGAATCCATGACCACCAGGAAGGTCTTGCCGTGCATTGGCCCGGCCAAGTCAATGTGCACCCGAGACCACGGTGCGTTGGCACTCTCCCACTTGGTTGGGGTGGTGATTGGTGGTGCTGGCCTGGATTCCTGACAGGGTCGGCAAGAGCTTACCCATTTGGCGATCTCGTCGTCCATGCCCGGCCACCAGACGTAACTCTGAGCCAACGCCTTCATCCGGACGATGCCTGGGTGACCCTCGTGCAGCGCCTTCAGGACAGGTGTGCGTAGGGAGTTTGGAATGACGACTCTGGTTCCCCACAACAGGCAGCCCTGTAAACTAGAAAGCTCTAGCTGGCGAGTTTTAAATGGTGTGAATTCAGTTGAGAAATTAGTGACCGGCCACCCCCTCCGTACCCAGTCCAGAACCTGGGCGATTGTTTTGTCTTTTCTGGAGTGATGGGCGATGTCGCCTGAGGTGACTGGTAGGTTGAGCTCGCTGACATCGAAGATGGCATGGATCGGAGCCGGGTCCTCCACAGGGGCTGGCAGCGGGCAACGGCTGAGGGCGTCGGCATGGCTTAGGTTTTTTCCTGGGCGGTGAACGAGTTTGTACGAGTAGGCTGCCAGGAATAAGGTCCACCTTGTCATCCTGGGTGACAAGACTTGGGGTGTTTGTTTGTCCCCCGACAGTAGCCCTAGAAGCGGCTTGTGGTCTGTGATGAGTTCGAATTTGTGGCCAAAGAGAAATTTGTGGAATTTTTTTACCGCAGCAACTGCGGCTAGGGCCTCTTTATCAATTTGGCTGTAATTACGCTCGGTTGGTGAAAAGGTTCTGGAAAAGAAAGCGATTGGTGCCTCGGAGCCGTTGGGAAGTCTGTGGCTTAAGACAGCCCCAATCCCGAAGGGAGATGCATCTGCTGCTAAGACTAAAGGGAGGCGCTGGTCGAATTGTATTAAGACAGCGTCTGAGGTGAGGAGCGATTTCACTGCTTTAAAAGCATAATCCTCTTTGGGTCCCCAATGCCACGGTGTATTTTTGTCTAAAAGTCTGTGTAACGGTTCGGCTACTGACGCTTTGTGGGGTAGGAATGAAGCGTAGAAATTTAATAAGCCTAAGAAAGCTTGTAATTCAGACTTTGTGGAAGGCGTGGGTGCCTCGTGAATTGCTTTGACTTTAGATTCCACCGGGTGGATGCCAGAGGCGTCTATTCTATACCCAAGAAAGTCCACCTGTTTAGTGGCGATGGCACACTTCTCCCTTTTTAGTTTGAGGCCATGCTGCCTGCACTTGTCTAATACCGCTCTGACTCTTTGGAAAAGTTGGGGTCTGTCCCTGGCTGAGACCAATATGTCATCAAAATAAGGAACCACGCCAGGGAGACCTTGAAGAATACGTTCCATTAATGATTGAAAAATGCCTGGGGCGACACTAACGCCAAATTGGAGACGCTTGCACCTGAATGCCCCTCTGTGAGTGACAATAGTTTGTAAATCGGCCGTTTGACTGTCAACAGGAAACTGCTGATAGGCCTGCGACATGTCCAATTTGGCGAAAATGGTGCCAGGCTCAAATGTGTGGAGTAAATGTTGGATTACCGGAACTGGGTAAGCGCTAACCTGTAGGTAGCGGTTAATTGTGGTCTTATAATCAGAACAAATTCTTAAACTGCCATCCTTCTTAAGGGGTGTGACGATTGGGGTCTCCCATTTAGCAAAATCCATGGGCTCAATCACCCCCTGTTTGAGCAATTTGTCCAGTTCCACGTCCAGCTTAGGGCGTAGCGCAAATGGCACCCTACGCGGTTTTAAACGGACGGGAACTGCTTGGGGGTCCACAGAAAAAGAGATGGGCGTGCCCTTGTAACAACCTAATTCATTGCTGAATACGTCAGCATAGTCTGCAAATAGGGAGTCAGTGTCGGAAGTTGAGACAGCATGGACTCCCGTTAAGCTAAGACCGAGATAGGGGAACCAATCCAACCCCAACAGGCTAGGGAGGGCACCGTCAACAACCACTAAAGGCAGATGGCCTTTAAAGGATTTAAATTTAACGAGGAACTTGCCTTGTCCGAGTACTGGAATATTCTTCCCTTGATAGTCCCTCAAGGTTAGGCGACTCTTCTGGAGTTGGCTCCTGGACAAGCTGGGCCGGATTTTCTTAAGTGTGTTCCACGAGATGATCGAGAGCGCTGACCTGGTATCGACTTCCATGAGACAAGGTTTACCTTCTAAATGGATAGAAAGTGTGATTTTATTAGGTGTCAGAAAAGTGTGATTAGCTTGGTAGCAAGTATAACAGTTTACTACTTGCCTTGGTGGCTCCGGAGGATAGTAAGAGGATGAAGGCTTTTGTGGTGCCACGCGTGCTGCCTGGCAGACCCTGGCGATGTGACCCTTCTTGCTGCAGTTGTTGCAGGAAGCGTTTCTGAACCTGCAAGATGTTCGGGTATGGGCCCCCCCGCAAGACAGGCATAACAGGATGTGCTTTGGTGTGCTGCTGTTCCCGTGCCTTGCCCCTACCTGTGGTTGCCTCAAGGGTTTGAGACGATGAACATCGGAGTATTCAGTGGGGTCTTCTTCGCTCACCGCTTCCTCGGAGTGAACAGAGGCAGAACTGGGCTTGGGGGTGGTCCCTTGGATTTCAGCGGCTGATTGGGTCGCTAGTTCTGCGGCCAAGGCTTCTTCAACTGCTTGGGAGAGGTTGAGATCTTTTCTAGCCAGCAAATGCCTCTGTAGTCTTAAGTCTTTGACTCCACATACGAGCTGGTCGAGTAGCATGTCGTCCAGGTAGTTTTTGAACTCGCAGTGGAGAGCTGCTGTCCTCAGGGCAGCCATGTACTGATTGATGGATTCCCCATCTGCTTGCTTCCTCATCCGGAAGGCAAAACGCCTTGCAATCTGCGAAGGCTTAGGGGAGTAATGATTAGAAAGTGTTTCCAGCAGCTCTGGCCATGGAACGCTCTTGATTTCTCGTGGAGCAAAGAGGGCTGTTGCAGTATCGAAGACTGCAGCCCCGCAGTAGCTGAGGAAATATGACTTTATTCGGTGTTCTGCTGCATCAGCCAGACCGATGGCATCAATATAGTGATTGAAGCGGTTTCTATAAGAGTCCCACTTCTCTTCGTCTGGCTTAAAAGGCGGAAATGCTGGGTTGGTGTTCATATTGGTGTTTCAGTCAAGGGTAGACTGCTCTCCCTCTCTCTCTCTGGGAATACGAGGCCCAATAAGTGCTAACGTGAGCGCAGGCGGCTGTGGCTGCAGCGATTCACCTGGCTCAATGACTTCAGCTCTGTGCTTGTGAGCGCGATAGGCGCTTGCTGTAACACCGTGATTATCAGCAGTCTTTGAATCTCGCGCTCCTGGAGAGCATTGGCGGCTGCACTGACAGAGATTCAAATTTCGTGCTCTCTGGGCGCGTGGGCAGCTGTGAATACAGCGCTGAGCTTCGCTTGAGTTTCGAATTCAAATGACAGCAGTTTGAATTTTGCGCTCTTTTTTCGAGCGGGGCGGCTGTAGCTTCAGCGCCAGACTTCACTCTCTTTCTGTAGCTTCCTGTGCGAGCGGCTACAGACGCTTCATTTTCACTTCGCTAACTAGCGAACTGACCGAGCTCTCTGCTTCGCGGCTGCGGTTCAGTTGCCTATCATGACTTCAGCTCAATTGAATGCTTCTGGTAGCCATCCCATCCTCGTCGCCAGTGTTATAGATCGGGAAATGAGAGGCTAGACCAGATCATTAACAAGGAATGGCTTTATTCAAAGAATAAAGGGCTGTCGTGTCTGCATACTAACAAGCAGACATGCTCAGCAAACAGCAGCTGGCTCGACCTAGCAGCCGGCTTTTATAGCCGGCTGTCGAAGGGAGCCAGCCAATGGGAGCTGTAAATGCCCCCGCAGTATAGACGGACTTGGTTGGGAACTTTGGTCAGTCCCAAGGACATAACACAAATGTTACAATTATTACAGAAAATAATAATAATACATACATATATACAGAATATATTGCATTTCATTTTCCCCATTGCTTGATTCCTTTTCTTCCCTTCCTCCCCCCTCCTCTTTTTTTAAAAATAATAATACATAGAATATATTGCATTTCATGTTCCCCATTGCTAGATTTCTTTTCTTCCATTCCTCCACCCTCCTCTTTTTTTAATAGCAATATAAAAAAATGTAAAAGGTCAAGTATCAAAAAATTATGAGTAAAGTCCTTTTTGTTAAAAAAAAATACGATGAAAAAAGGTTTAAAAAAAGGACAAAATGGAGAAGGTGAGACAAAAATTAAAAAAAAAATAGTTTATAACTCAGCACCTGAGAGTCCAGTTTTGTGTAATGCAAACTTTGCACTTGGTTCCTCACAGTGGTGTGGTTCAACAGTGTTGAAGAATGCTGCAAGTGTCCATTGATCTGTGTCCCGATCTTTCTTGAGTTTGATGGGTGGGATTGATTGTGGTGGAGTTTGGCTATGGTCTATGACTGCTGGCTTTGCATGTGTCCAATGTAGCCAAAAGTCTCATTCTGCAAACCTTTATGGCGGTGTGTGTAGTCAGTAAAACTTGGTAGGGTCCTTTCCACCTGGGTTGTAGAGGGGAGGTTCTGGTGAAGAACTTGATCCACACCCAATCTCCTGGCTCATATGGATGCAGGGCTTCTTCCAGGGGTAAGGTCTGTGTCAGTGCACTCAGGATCCAGAGGGTCTGTAGTCTCTTTTGCAGGGCTGTAAGATAAGAAGAGAGAACCCTATCCCCCCTATCTAAGCAAAGGGAATGAGGATCTAGGCTGAGAATGAGGATCCTAGTAGGGTATGGGGGGGTGACCAAAAAGGATCTCAAAGGGGGAGGTGACCAAAAAGGATCTCAAAGGGGGGGGGGGGAATACCTATATCTTGTCTTGGTCTGGTTCTGAAATAAAAGAGGGCAATTGGGAGCACTTGTGGCCAGGAGAGGTGTGTCTCCTTTAAGTAGTCCCACTTCTGATGTATCCCAGCCCCATAAGGAGGGTGGCAGGCTTTTTAAATCTTCATGGAGTCCTGTGTTGCTGGTTATCAGCATGATTGTCTTGTGTGTGCCTTTTCCTGGGATTTCCAATTGCAGCCCCTGTTTTCCACATGTTATGGTAGCTCCCATTTTACATAGGAGATCCCTTTCTAGTAGAGACAGTGGGGACTGGGGGCAAATAGTAAATGCATGGTCTACTTTGAAAGGTCCTAGTTCTACTGGTACGTTGTGAGTAAATTCTACAGGGATTAGTCCTCCCCCCACTCCCATTATGCTATCCCGAGCCCCCTTCAGCCACCGAAGCTTTATATGGTAGTTCAGTAATGAGGAGGTGGCTCCAGTATCAACTAAGCAATTGTATTTCTTTCCTCCTATAAGAATGGTGACAATGGGTTCCCCTTCTGGGCCATTTTCTAGGAGGATAGCCAGCCTGTTAAAGGTAGCCATGAATTCAGTGCTTTCATTGTCATGTTCTAGTCAAGAAGGGGGGTAAATCTTGTTCTCTCTTTTGCTCCCATTGATGTCTATTGTTATTATTTTTTGGAGGAAAGGGAGCGCTGGGTGGTGCCTGATGACTGAAACTTTGTTGCTCAGTGTAATGGATTGGATTATTGGCTGGCCTCATGTTCCTAGGTGGTGGGTGATACCGGTTGCAGGAGGGGTGTTGCCTACATTGCCTGCTGAAATGACCTTCCTGTCTGCACCTATAACAATGCTGACATTTGCCTTGAGACCATCCTGCTTTATCGCAATGCCAGCATTTCTTTGAATTATAGGGGGTTTTACCTGGCGTTTGTCTGGCATCATGTTTCATTACAGCAAACATTTTAAAGTCTTCCTGTCTTTCTACTCATCTCTTTCTATCTTTCTCTTCCTCTTTCAATTTGTCTCTTTGATCATAGACAAAGTTAGCAATCCTGCGCAACTCTGCTATGTCTAAGGTTGGCCAGTTAGAGATGAAGCAGTGGAAATGTTCTTTAATATCTAAGGTGGACTGATCCATGAAGGCTGAAGCTAAAATCCTTTGGTCCTTCAGGCAGCTAAGGTCTAGGTGGGCATATGCAGTAGCTGCTTCTGACAGGCGGACCCAAAAGGCATCAGGGTTTTCCTTTTCCCTTTGTGTTGTTTCTTTTGAAATTCAGACTAGTTTAAAAGTTTTTTTTTCTTATTTCCTCTAGAGCTTCTAGTAAATTATCTTTTGCTCTAGTGTATTTGTCCCATTGATTGGTATCATTATAATCCCAGTCAGGGCGATGTATTGGCCCTGCGATGTGGGCTGGGGCTGCCTGACCAGGGATAGTTGGTGGTTTGGCTATTTGGACTGTTTTTTTGTTTTTGTTTTGTTTTTCCAAACAGTTTTAATCGTTTGTCTTTCATTAGAAAGACTTGTAACAGCTGAGTCATGTCACCCCAGGATGGATTATAGCTGTCTATGATAGATTTCAGGGTTTTAATAACTGTTTGAGGATCAGCCCTGAAAGCTGGGGTATCCTTTTTCCAGATGACTAGGTCAGAGGCAGAGAAGGGAGTGTGGGTAAAAACATATTCTAGTTGTCCCCTATTTCTGCCTGGCACTGGCTTGCTTAAAGGGGAGCCATAATCCATGCCTCAGTATTCCCTTCCCTGAAATGGGTTTCAGGCTTTTCTTTCTTTCTTTTTTCTTTTTCTCAGTCAGGTCTTTGGTCCTAACAATTTCAGCCCAGCAGTACCAATAGGGTATTTGGCTGGGCTTAATGCATGTTCTAAGTGTTTTCAGGGTTTTATAATCTAAAGTACCACTATCAGGCCAAATTTGTCTACCCATGTCATCTCGCAATAAAGCCCACTTTTTGCAAATTCTTTGCGCTTCCTTTCTATTCATTCCAGTTAGGACAGGCACTTGCCTTTCGTCCCAAGCCTCAAGTAATTTATCCAAGGGGGTCTCTTCCATTGCCCTCGAGCTACAACTTCCCATATTCCCTACCTGATGTGGGGATTACTTTGGTTTAGCCGGACTCCCGCCATCAGTTTTCAGACAAAAAAGGTTTGGAAAGGACTCCGGTTTCCCTACACATGGAGTACGGGCCCCTTTCTCATAGGGAAACTCCGCCATCAGTTTTAAGACCCCCCTAAAAAATGGGATCTTGGAGGACCATCTGCCCCCTAGCAGCACGGTACGGGCCCCTTCCTACACTCCGCCGTCAGTTTTCAGATCTCCCTTAAAGGTGGGGATCTGGAAGGACCTGCTCTGCTTTGTAAGGCAAACTATTTCCAATTTTGTTTGCCAGCAGCCGGTACGGGCCCCTTCTAAATGCACAGGGCTTTACTTGTGGGATGCACTGGGACTATTTATTCTGCTTTCTATTTATTTCCCAACAACAGTTCCTTTCTCAGCCCACTCAGTTTTTCTTACATCCTTCAGAAGGACTCACACTCTGTGATTACCCCTTGCGTTCCCAAATCCAGCCGGTCATGGCTTGTTGGAGCTAGCAGCTGGCTGGGGTGCAGCTGGCAATCACAGAGGAGGTGAGGTCCCACTGTTTCAGCAGAGAAAACCCACAATCACACACCTGGTACACTCACGCTTCCACTCCCCTCCCTAGTAAGATTATAAATTTGAAGTGGTACTCACCTGCTTTCAAGCAGCTGTTGAGCAGAAAAGCCCAAGGACTCCCATTACTACCCTTATGCCTTCCGGGCTGGGTCCGTGGATGTTTTCCCTGGACAAAGAAGGTCCATGCCGGCTGGGTTTGGATCTGCGGGCCCGGTCCGGTGGCAGGGTTGGCTGGAAAACCTTCATGGTCACCAATTGTTGAAAGGCTTGTAAAATGCCTTTCTTTTGAGGATTCAGTTTTCCTGCTGGGAGGGCTCCAGTACAAGGACACAGACAACTACTTGGAAGCAGGTTCCTTTAATTTTCAGGAAGGCAAGAGATAGCAAGAAGTCTGCGTTCCTGGGGCTAGCCATCTTTGTATAATAAACTCCTGATTTTTATACCTTTTCTCCTTTTCTGTGTGAGAGCTTGTGTTTGTATTTCTTAATGTTTTAAATCCTGTCAGGGGGTTGTCTTCATTTCCGCCAGAGGGTAAACTCTGTGGGGTGGTTTGATTGGACTATCAGTTTCATCCTAATGTTTTCTTATATTTGTTTGGTGGCAATCTCCTGTCTGCTCATGTCTTTTGTCTATTTGTTTTGCTGATTTGGCATGACCTTTTGTTTGTAAGGGATTTCTTTTTCTTGTTTCCCTAGCTTTCTTAATTAGTTGGCTTTTGTCTAGGGGGCTTCTTTCAATACCTTTTATTAAATCTCTTTTCCTATGCAAGTTTGTTTTATGACTGGCCTGATGTTCCCTTTGGGCTTTTCCTGCTTGGGTATCACCACTGTCCTCATGAAGTTCCCTTTCCACACTGTCTTAATGTATTCTTGGTTGTTAGTCTCTCCCTTGTCTGTAGCAGAGGAGGTCATGCTGGGTCATGTTTTGGATTTGATGAAGGCTCAGCTAGGATAGCCACAAGTTCTGGGGGATTCCTTGAGGTGTTTTAGTTCTTTTTCTTTTCCTTCTTTACTAGTAGGCAAACTTTCAGCCTGGTTGATCACTCCCAATTTGTGATACATCTTGTTTTTTTCTCAAAACAAAAAATTATCCCAGTTGCCTGTTCAAAATAAAACCTCCCTTCTTCAGTTTGCTTCCATGACTGGAATCCTCCCCAATTGCTTCTCTTCCACACTAGCCAATTTGAGTCTCTCTTGGAGCAGCTTCTTCAGGTTTGGTCACCATTGCTGACCCAAAGACTCCAGTGGGGGTCACAGCACAGATGGAGTGAAGGCCATTATTCATGAGAAATGTTGATTCTCAAACTCAGGGATTTTGGCAGTACCCCACATTGGAAAAGGACTGAGCTTTCTGGGGAGTTTTAGACCATGACTTTATGTCCAAATAAACATAAGTGAACCTCTTTACCAGGCCAGCAAAGTCTCCAAGGTGTTTTCCCTCTCCACTTTCATATGGTGTATAATCATGCAGAGGAAGACTTCTGCAAAGACTGGGAATTCTAGCCTATTTCATGAATTTGGCTATTTATTGAGGAAAGGACAGAAATCTGATCTATACAAAGTTGTATACAAGGATCTTTGCAAACATCACTAGAAAAGTATTTCTAAAAGGAGTTTCTCAATCCAAAAGAAAGAAAACAATCATTTATATTTTTCCATTCAGATGAAACTTACGAGAATCCATAAATAAGAAGTGATGGTTCAGTTTGAAAATATTGTATATTGGAACGGATGAGAGCTGCCAGGGGTAAATTCCCACCAATAACCAGATCACCAGACATGTAATATTTCCATGGATTGTTAGCAGTCATTGGGGGCAGGAGCCAGAAGAGCAGAAGCAGCAGCAGGAGAGGCAGCCCAATCATTCTTGTCACCTTCCCTGCAAGACCAGAAGTCAAGGTTTGTGGGAAGCAGAATTGCAGGGAGCACCTGAAACCTCTGCAAGTTTACACAGTTATGGCTGCCTTGCCAGCTGGATGGCCTCAAGGCAAATTTATCTGAAGTCCTTTTGCATTAACACATTTGTATTTTATCTCTTTATTTGTTCCTATCTGGCCTATTCTGAAAGTAGACTATGTGTTGTATCTCATTATTTATTTTAATAATGAAGTCACAAGACTAATCAACCATAAACGAGCATTGTATCAATTATGCCTCCTCTTACCTGTGTTTTGGCTTTGACACAAAGGGCAGCTGAGTCACACCAAAGCTCAGAGTGAGTTCTCTGGAAGACCAGGTGAGGTCCTCCAGCAGGGCATATTTTTCAAAGCAAGTTTTACCTTGGAGATTTTTGTGGGTTGAAATCCCCAGGAGAGACATTAAGAATTATTGTTCTTCTGATGGTTTCAGGGTAAAGCAATTGTCCTACCCACTGAGCAATAGATGTCATTTGCACATCAGGTGGGGAAAACATATTTGTGTCTCTTGTGGCTAATCCACAGAACAGATAGACTTGAGAATTGAGATTTTGACCTACCTGAAAGTGAACACCTGTGCAGAAGATGGAGTTTGGCCTGTGTCATACTATGTTCAGATAGAATGGGTGCTAATGGGATATGGTGGCAGTCAGGTGTACTCTAGGCAGTGTGAGCAATCATGTCGATATCGAGATGAAATACCTGGTTTAGTTATACCCCCAAGACAAGAAATGGAAAGGATTGACTGATCAAATGTATATGGCTACCCATCTCATGCAAAGGGATTCTGAGCAGCGTACAACAGTCTAGTTAAAAACTGTAAAGGATGCTCTCTTCAGTCCTAAATATGTGCCTTTGATTTTTTCCTACACAAAAAAAAACATGTTTCTATGTTGAATTTTATTCCCCTCCCAGAAAAAGGAATTTAGATTGGTTTTGTTAACTTGTTCGATATAATAAAAGTTTTAAAGTAAATGTTACTACTTTCCACAAAGACATTCTTATGCTTCATTATATTTTCTCTCTGATTCAGATCAGGCCTCAGTAGGATAATATAACATTTGGGGAGAAAGATGCAAGCCAGGAGACCAGCCCCAGAGGCCAAGATGGAAAAGACCTCCACAGCCACCATGGACTTCCCTTTGGTGCTCAGGTAGGAAAGGAGAAAAGAGATCCAAACACTGTAAAAGACCAGCATGCTGAAAGTAATGAACTTGGCTTCATTAAAGCTGTTGGGCAATTTCCTAGCCAGAAAGGCCACTGTGAAATGAATGAATTCATGACTGGGAGGAAGATGGCGATCAAGGCAGATGCATAGCCTGAAGGAGAGAAAAGTACCAGCTTTTCAGAGAGATGAGTAGAAGTAACAAAAGTAACAAAAATACATATATTAGGTCCTAGGGATCTACAAAGTAGCAGCATAAGGATTTGGACAAAGGCAGCCAGCTGATTTGGAGTGAGGGGGTCCCGCCAGGGTCCAGGAATCCCATCTTGAACAGCTTCCCTTTGTTGGGTAAGGCGATCGAGCGATCCACTATGATCTAGACAAAAAATACCAAATTTTTCGCTGCCTGGAGAGGAAAAAGCTGCCTAGTGAAAAGAAGCTACCTGATCTAAAGAATCTACCTGGTCTCAGGAGGGGGAAGCCAACACAGGGAACAAATGAGCTGTGGGTTTGTGGCAACTGCCAGCAAGGACTGCAAGCTTAGAAGCGACCCACCTGAGGGTGAGTGTCTCCCCCGTCTCCTTACAGATTGGCGGTGCATTTTTCAGTGTGAGGAAGGAGGGGGAAATGGCTCAAAGATTTATTGTGGACCTGAATCAGAAACAACTTAAAAAGCAAAGATTCCAGAGTGGAAGGGGTGAGTGTGGAGATTAAGTGGCAGTGGCTTAATTTATGTTTTCACCTTCTAACTCTGGAAGTTAAATGGCGACTTGAGAAAAGAGTGATTAAAGGAGGAAAAAAGGGGGGGACTAGACGAGAAGAAGAGGTGTGAAGAAGGTTTTCATTCAGGAAAACTGCCTTTTGAAACTGAGATTGATTGTGAACTCTGATGATGGAAGAACTGGAATGATGCCTACAGTCTCCATTTAAATCAAATCACCAAAAATAATTCTAAATGGCCACCAACTGGGGAGAACAAAGGAGATTCACAGAGAATTTATAGTCTCCATATAAATCACCCAGCTCCATTTAAATCACCCAGCTGATTAGTCAGCCTGAATTTAAATTCCCACTCAGCTGATTGGACAACCTCCACTAAACCCCCACCCAAATCTCATCCTTTCAAATTCCAAAGTAGAAGATTGGTCTGCTCATCCAAATCTTCTCCATTCAAATCTATCAAATAGCAACAGTTCCTTTTTAAAACAAAAACAAAACAAAACAAAAGCCAAAAAATGTGGCTTTAAGGAAAAACAAAGGAACTTTACACAACAAACCTCCAATACTTCATTACCTCCACTATTTCAGTACCTCAAGACCAAATATTTATAGATAATGCTTTGTCTATAATAATTGATTTATCACATAATAGTATAATAATTAATTGTTAGATGACCACTAATTTACTGATCATTGAAGTGATAGAGATTTAATACTATATCTTTGATTATCTAGTCATTGTTTGATTGATTCTTAGTAATAAGTTGATTGATTGATTTTAGTAATAAGTAACCTTACTTTTGATTTGTTGTCTAACTTATCAATTAACATTTATTAATTACCAACATTCATTAAGTAACTGTCTACCTATCATATTAATTAGCTATTGTAATTGTTTAATGTACTATTGTCATTGACCATGCCAGCCAGAAACTCCAGAACTCCAAATCCTTCATTATCAAAAAACAACAAAAAGTAATATCTCTATCAATGACTTCCCAGACTCCTGTACATGCTTCAGATGTCTTAAAACCATCAATGAAAGGAAAAATAACATCAAATGCTACCTATGTGACAATCAAGCCCACCTTGCCTTCTTAAACTTAAACAAAGACCTAGCTGATCTCCTAAAAGCATCAGATACTTTCCCTTGTCTATGTCCATCATTTTTTCCTAAGCCAAACAAAGCAAGTGCCCTGCGTGACAAAGTTGATAGCATAGAATCACTCATGCACTCAATAGCAACACGTTTTGAAACAATTATACAAGAAAGCCTAATTTCTCTTGAAAAAAAAAATACAGCACTGATAAGCGACTACCTATCAGCTCAAAATCAAATCCCAACCCAACAACCACTACCACAACCACTACCTCAACTACAATCACAACTACAACCAAAAATAACCACCAGACCACAAACACAAATAATTACTATCCCATCAAATAATTCCACACATGATATCTCCTTACTCATCAGAGACATCATGGAATGTGATCAGTGTCCAAATGCCATCTTATTTGGTCTTAATCAGATGATACCCCAAAGTACCCACCATGGCACCCATAGAGCATTAAAACCAGTTGACTTCAAAGAAAACACAACCTTTCCATTCTCCCTCCCACCAACTAATCTCAACTGTCCGTAGCTGTCCTTCCATCTCCGTATGCATACATCCAACACAATTGATGAAACGTCCAAGGTGAAACATTTTCTTTTTTTCTCAAAAATCAGTCCAGTTGCCTTTCCAAAATAAAAGCCACTTTTGATGCAACGATGTCCTGGATGATTGAAAATCTTCATGGACATATGAAGAATGAAGAGAAGGTAGAATCGTACAAAATAGTCCATGATATGGAGATAGGGCCTTTCTCCTCTCTCACTAATCCTAGTAATGAAACTGGGGACTTGCTGTTGAAAACTAACCCCCAAAATATGACAAGGCAAAGTCCACGTGCAGGCAGGATTTTCTTGCAAGGTCCCCCTCTGTTTTTTCTCACTATAGGCTTATACCCCAAAACTTCCAACAGTTCCTGGCCTTAATGTTTGCAGTTAAAGAAATCAACAAGGATCTGTTTCTCCTGCCCAGCATCACCCTTGGCTTCCACATCCAAAACAATTACCAAAAGGAGTGGTGGATTTCTTGGATCAGCCTCTCCCTGCTCTCCACACGAGGCCGAATGGTTCCAGGTTATAAATGTTACATGAAGGACCCTCTACTCTCTGCCATTGGATGTGATGACTCCAAATCCTCAAGGCTGATGGCTTCCATCTTCAGCATCTTCAAGATCCCACAGGTAAGCACTGGATACAATATGGAACACACAAAGAACAGAAACACACACAGAAGCTAAGGATGAAAGCAAAGGTGTTACCAGCAAACACACATCAGAATTCTTTGATTTTGACCATCCGTCCTATAGTTGAGTTGATTTCTGTATTTTTCATGTGAAGATACATTTTTATATAACCACAAAGCAATATTGATATAATTCTGAAAGAGGAATTACTTCCTGACATTCCTAGAAGTTTATCATCTTTCTGCACCTTTCAGTGGAGTTTATTCTCTGCGTGGATTTTTTATTCCTTTGACTTATGATCTATCACAGCCAGGCAAAATAGGTAACCGATGTCACTTCCTTAGAAGGGAGGAAGATGAAGCTTTCCACTCACAATGAGTAATTCTGACTGGTGGGGCAAGAAATCACACAATGGGGGCCCTTAATGTCACCATTAAAGTGTCCATTGTGTCCGGGTTCTGACCAATTCCACCATAAAATTAGCAGTCTCAAGCCATTTAGAAAGAAAATTCCAGTGGTTTATTAGGAGTGCCATGTTGGCTCTACCTATGGGAAGCCAGCTCTCACTTCACTCAATCTACACCTTGGCTCTGACCCTCTTTCCCCTCCCCGCAAAGTGTGTTACCAGTCACATTATCCAATGAAGCAATTTTGCGGGTCGTATAAGTCACTCCCTCCAGTCATTGTGGGTCTCCGTGGAGATGGCCTTGACTTTGGCTGGCAAGGCTGTGTCCTGTTTTGACTGAGGGGTGAATTCCTTGGTGTAGCTGCGAGGCCCATCCCCCAAGGTTTGGAAACTCGGGAGCAGGTCAGGGAAGCTTTTCAAGTCAACACTTTGTTTCTAAAAGAGGATTTTTGTTTTCTCCAGCTTGGTGTTGGCTTTGAGTTCTCTGTGGGAGAGAGAAGAGTTTATCCTTCCTTCTTCCGAATCAATCCCAAGGAATTTGCTCAGTATGTGGGTTTAGTCCAGCTGCTCCTGTATTTCCAGTGGAACTGGGTTGGGCTGGTGGCCCCTGAAAATGATGATGGAGAACTTTTCACCTCATCTCTGGTGCCAATGCTCAAGGAGAAGGAGATCTGCCTGGCTTTTGCTGAAATGATGAAATCTGATTTTTCTGCTACTGTAGGTGCAAAATTAGAACATATTTTCAACACTTGGTCTAAGGGGGAAGTGATTATTTTTTTTGGAGACTCTAATACTATTGAAAATGTACACCTAGTTGTGTATGCTTGTGGCAAACTTAGAAAAGCATCATTTCTGAAAGTTTGGATCTTTACATCCAATTGGAAACTTAATGTGCTTAGATCTCAATATCTATTGTAAAGTATAAAGCCCTTCCATGGGGCTTTGAATTTTAGGCACCACACTGGGGATGTCTCAGAATTCAGCCGTTTTCTCCTGTCTTTAGACCCTTTGAACCCACAAGAAGATGTCTTTCTCCCACTATGGTGGGAACAGGTCTTTCATTGCAACATCCACAAGCCTGGAAAGACCCCTCCAAAGCGGGGAGAAACATGTACAGGAAAGGAGAATGTACAGAATCTGCCATCCTACCTGTTTGAAACAAGCATGACTGGAGAAAGCTACAATATCTACAATGCCATTTATGCTCTGGCACACGCATTACATGCAATGCATGGATCCAAAGGGCGACCAGCCATGCTGAGACTTGGAGAGAGGATCTCAAATGTCCAGTCCTGGCAGGTAATCTGTGGGTGTCAGGTCTTCCACCTCACTTTTACTTTTGTCTTACTTCAGTGCCTGCCTGCCGTAGATGCTGGAGTGGAGGGAAACTTTTTGGGAAGGGGAATGGAGCACCTCTGAAGTACTTTGGGCCAGCTGGAGAAAACATCTGAAGGACAACCGGCCAGAGAGAAAAGGGCAGCTGTATTCCCTGCCAAAAACTTCTGTTTGTATTATGATTGGGCATGAGGGGCCAATCAGAGGACAGGCCTGGGAAACAGGAAAAGTTTATGAGGGAATTGACATGGGATCCTCAAACTTAGCTTTGCCTTACTGACTTCCTTTGACTTTGGCAAAACTATACCTTGCCCTCAAAAATGAAGTCAATGGACTGTTTCTGCCTTCTGATTTGATGTTGCGGTTATCCGACAGAAGGTGCAGATGGCTGAGGAGAGCGAGGACTCAGATGAGGGGCCAGGACCATTAGGGAGTGGACTGCTGCCTTCATAGGTTATGGGGGCTGGCAGCAGCAATGAGGAGGTTCCCGGGGAGCCTGTGCCAAGTGTACACGTGAATGCAGGGTTGCTCGCAGGAAAGAGCAGCTACAACAGCACGGGACATTCGGGAATAAGGCTGCAAGGTAATGGCCCCACCTTCAAGAAGATAAAAGGCAGCTGTGCAGAGAACATTCTTTGTAGGAAGCAAAGACATTTTGAAACTCAGTCTCGTGGGCATTACAGTTGGTATTTTAAGGCTGTTGTACCGAAAACTATTTCTTATCTGTTGTTTTTAGCAGTCTTGCAAAAATTTGGCAAGGCTCTTTCTTGTCAGAGCTGATTAGTTGGAAGCAGCCTTTTATCTGTGAAGAAATAGAATTCTTTGCTGAAGGCTAACAGAGATCTCACCTACCTCCTCCTGGTCTCCCTCCTACTCTGCTTCCTCTGCTCCTTCCTCTTCATTGGTCGACCCGGAAAGCTCACCTGCCTCTTCCCAAAAATATCCCTTTGCCATTCTCTTTTCCCTTGCAGTTTCCTCTGTCTTGGCAAAAACTGTCATGGTGGTTCTGGCCTTCATGGCCACCAAACCAGGGAACAGGTCAAGGAAACTCTTAGGGAAATCACTGACCAATTCCATTGTCATAGCATGTCCCCTGATCCAAGCCGTTCTTTGTGTCACCTGGCTGGTAACCTCCCCTCCATTTCCCAACTTGGACTTCCACTCCTTGACTGGTGAGATCATTTTTGAATGTCAGGAAGGCTCAGCTTCAATGTTTTATGCTGTCCTCACCTACCTGGGTTTCCTGGCCCTCATCAGTTTCACCGTGGCCTTTCTGGCTAGGAAATTGCCTGACAGTTTTAATGAAGCCAAGTTTATTACTTTCAGCATGCTGGTCTTTTGCAGTGTTTGGATCACCTTCCTCCCCAGCTACCTGAGCACCAAAGGGAAGTCCATGGTGGCTGTGGAGATCTTCTCCATCTTGGCCTCTGGGACTGGTCTCTTGGTTTGTATCTTTCTCCCCAAATGCTACATTATCCTACTAAGGCCTGATCTGAATCAGAGAGAAAATATAATGAGGCACAAGAATGTCTGATTTATGTAGAAAGTAGTAACTTTTACTTTAAAACTTTTATGATATTGAATAAGTTAATTGAACTTTTTAGTCCATTAAAGATGGCTTCTTCCTTTTCTTCTTCTTTTCCTTCTCCTTCTTCCTCAAGTATTTGCTGGTACGTAGAAACTGCCATTTCTAAAAAGTGGAAGACAGCTTCCAAGGAATCCTTGCCATTTTGCTCTCTTTCTTTTAATTTTTCATATTCTATTTTTAGTTCATTCACAGGTGGTGCCATTGTAAATTTTTAAAAACCACCCAGATTTTTTTCAATCTTAAAGTCATTTCCAAATATCAAAGTTATCAAACAATCAAACAAACAAAATTATTTCCTCTTCTCTTTGCAATTTTTCCTCCAGGGGCAAAATTCCAAATATATTTTAAAAGCCATATTACAGTTAATTGATGGTCTTATAATCTTCAAGGTGTCTCCTCCAACAAAGTTTTAAAGATTTTTTTTTTTTAGTCTTCTCCTTCCCACTTGCAACAAAGAGCTTATTTTTACCTTTTAAAAGCAGGCTTTTCTGTGCTCATTTGCTTTCCCCGTAAGGAAGGGGAGTGAACTTTCCTTCAGCACTTTCGTCGCTGTAACAACTTCTTTTGGAAACAAATGGATCAATCCAAAAGTCAGGTTTCCAAGGTGTTTTCAAAGTAACTTAATGTCCCGGTTCAGCCAAGAAAACTTCTCCTTCTGGCTCTTCCTCCTGCACAGTCTTATCCGGTTGAAGATTTCTTTATGGCTGCCATTTCTGACAGCCGCTCCACTGCCACAGGAAAAAGGAGTCTAGCCAGCTGGGGAAAGGGGGTGCGATATCCCCAGACCCCTGCCCAGATCTCCTCTATCTTCCGCTACCCCTTCAGGGTAGCGACAACCCCCAAATCCAGTTGGATCGGGGGTACCTCAGCCAACATGAGTAGCTTGCTGCTGATATTCTTTGTCTGATGCAGGTGAAAAAACCTGAGTCTGTGCTGAATCAGCAGGCATGAAGTGTGAAAAACAAGAGGGAATCATGGTTCCTCCATATTCTACATTGGTTAGACCACATCTGAATATTGCATACAGCCTCAGAGACAGACCAGAACATAGTGGCAGAGTGTAAGATTCAGACAGGGACAGCATGCACTGAATGGTACCAACAAGTAGCTGATGTTTTGTACAGGAACATATGCACAGTTATGGACTGGACCTTTCCAAGCCCAGTTGTAATCTTTCATGCAAAGTTGTGGAGAATAACAGGACTAAGATCCTCTGTGACTTCCAGATAAAGGCAGACATGCAGGTCCTTGCCAATGAACCAGATAAAGAGGTCATAGAGAAGAAGACAGAGGTGGGGATAGATGCAGCCATGTCAAATAACAGCAACATCAGGAAGAAGGAGGATGGGAAGATGGAGAAAGGTCAAAAGAATGAGCTGGAGAAGATATGGAAAAGCAAAAGGGGTCCTAGTGGTAGGGGTCCTTTGGTCTGTACTCTTAAGCTTGTAAAGGGCCTCCAGTGGATCCCAGGAATAATAGCAGATAGCCAGAAGAGTGAAGTGGAAGGAAGTGAAGTGTCATGCCCCTGGTGGAGACTGACTCTGAAGGAGAGGAGAGGGATTGGAAGTATGGTTCCGAAGGTTGTGGAGGAGGCTGGGGAAGGGCAGAGGCTGGCTGAGCAATCAGAGGAGGACCCAGGCCCATCCCCTATCCATCCTAGAGCATGCAGGGAGGAGAGGAAAGGCAGAGGCATGGTCTACCAGGAGGAGAGGACCTTGGTCCTTTTCATGGGCTGCAGCTGTGACAACTGAATAAGAGGACAGACATGCATATGGACGAATGCTGGAAACAGCATGGAAATATTTCTAGTTTATGGTTCCTCTCTGAGTTTGGCATCCTTCTCAGTGTGTGTTATCTGTGGACGTCCTCCAGCCCTTATCTTGCCTGCTTTTTGTTGCTTTTTTCTTTCTTCTTGTAACTGTGTGGCAGTTTTTTGTCTTCTGTCAAAGATATTCAGAGCTTGGAAGCAAAATGAAGGAATAAAAGGGGCTTCACCTGTTTTCTGTGACTGTGTTTGTTTTGTATCCCACCCTGGGTCATCACTGTCTGTCTGTCCTCATCTTATTTGACTCAATGGTGACTGGGTAGGAGAGACCCCACCCTGGACCTTCTTTATGTGAGGTACCACAGGGGTCAGTGCTGTCCCCTCTCCTATTCCACATCTTCACAAGACCCCAGAGTAAGCTCATCCATTCTCAGGAGGTGAGAGAAATCAGAATTATTCCATTCAAGAACAGAACTAATGTAACTCCATGTATAGCCTCTGTGTAATCTAAGAAAGATATATAACAAGATATTAAGTAAAACATTGTGTAAGGATGTTATCTGTAAAGAAATAACAAGGTTATAAATGTCTTAGCACATTCTGTTCAGAAAGCTGGTTGGCAGGTCAAAGAAGATAGTTCGCAGGTCGAGAAATCAGTTGTCATACTAAAATTAATAATGTTGACAATAGTTGGATGTAGCAACTGCTAAGGGGAAGGAGATTACTGGAAATGAATAACTACTGGGATGGAATGCTGGGAAGAGGAAGATTGTCCACCCAGAAATCAACCAATAAAATTAAGGGACATTAATGGGCTGGAGTTTTGAAACCTTATTTAACCATCATGTATCCCAATGTAAAATGTCTCCCGCATGAGAGTAGGAGTCCAGCCTTGGCAAACATTTCAATAAAAAAGGTCTTATATTGTTCCTGTTGATTTCAATCTGAGAAGTTGGTTTTTTCACATGAGATGGGGTATCCTTGATATGCTGATGATACTCAATTGTACAACTTTGCTTCTAGTAAATTAAGCAACACTCTACATGTCCTGTCCTGCTGGACACCCTGGTAATCTCCTGCTTGGACTATTACTATTGTGTGGGAATAAACTTTGACTTGGGTATTGGGTAATGATTAGTCTAAGTCTAAGACCTTATACATACATGCTTGCTTAAAGGTCACTGAAATAGTGTAAGGAAATTAAAAACAAACACTAGAAACAATCAAGCAGCTCAGACAACAGTAAACAAGTCTGTACTATATCTAATTATTGTAATCCACAATGTGACTATACTTGCTATGCTAAAAATCTCAATAAAGGGGAGCACTGGAATTTGCTCTGGGCTCTCATCCTGAGAACACTCGCTTGTGTCTCATCTTTTCCATGAGAGACCACCACACTATTGGGCTGTCCTTGAAGGGTATCCAGTAACTTCAGCTGCTACAAATTGAAGCAGCAACAAAAGTTTTGCATGTTTCTGGTAGGACAGTAACATTATCGCTCTTCTTGCTAGTTGCATTGATTGGTCTCATCACAGCAGAGTTGGGGACTCTTATTATTTTATAAAGGTTTTAAGCAATGATTGCCTTCTTAATTTACAATTTACAAAATGGGAGGTGATAAGCAACCTAGGAAAGCCAAGGGAAATCATCAAAAACATAAAAAAGTGAAAGTAAGAATATTTTGGATATGTGGTCTTCCAGTTAGGCTCCCTCGAGGGTGGACTGAATCCACGACCATCCGCGGTTTCCATTTGTGCTCACCGCTGGAGGGCCACAATCTAGCTGATTTGGGGCTGAAGCCACCGCGTAGAGGTGGTTGACAAAGGAGAGAATGCCAGCTGAAGGACAACGAGGTTTGAAACTCAAAAGGGGGGGAAGGACTTAAAAACTGGAGATTAGAGGAGGTAATTAGAGAAAGGAACATTGTGAGAAATAAACAAAATCTAAGGAAAAAGCAGAAAGGAGGATTACAGTAGGAAGCATTAAAGAGGGAGTGAGAAAAGGGGGGGAAATGAAGGGGGGAAAAAGTTACAAAAAACAGAATCAGGAAATAAAGAAATCTAGGAAATGAACAAGAATTAAAGGGAATAATTTGATTGATGGACACAGAGATAATGGCTGAAATTACAACTAAAATAGAGGAGTCTGCTTGGTGATAAGGGATTGTATAAATATTTTAGAAATAAGAAATTATGTAGAAAACAGGAAAATACATGTAATTAAAATCGAAGATGAAATGGGGATTGTTACTTAATGGAATGTATGATAACAGCTAGATCAAATAATAAACCAAAATATGTAAAATACAATTGAATTATATTAATGTATATTAAGGATTTATAAAATGTGATTGAAACGAATTAGGAGAAGGATTGTAAAGGAATTAATACCAGTTTTTTCTTAAGGATGAATTTGAATTGATTAATAATTTTCATCCATTTTATTTATTTTTTATTTCTTTTAAACTTAAAATTGTTTAGAGGTAATTTAAAGGGGAAGTACTGTGCAGAATCTGACTAAAAAGGGATTTATGTTATAATATAATTATTAGATGATGGAAATTATAATTGTTTCATGGGATAATTTAGAAGTAAAATGTTTAATGGGATGTGAAAGGGAATCAACTATAAGAAATGAAAGTGACACATTTTAATTGGCAACTATTGGTGAAGCCTTGCATTGTTATGTTTGAAATGTGGATATGGATTGAAATTTTATACAGGACAAATAAAAGTATAAGTATAATTATTTTGAAGATTATTTTGAAAATATCCTTGAAAAGGATATGTAATAGATTTAGAAATGAATGAGAGAGTTACAAAATAAGCCTGAGGGAAGTATTTGAAGGGAAAATTAATGAAGAATACTTAAAATAGTGATAAGATATGGAATTGAATATGAAAGAAGAATATTTATTTTTATTTTATTTTATTATTATTTTGATTTGTCAATTGCTTACAAGATAATAAGTATAAGTATATACATAGTTTTGAATACTATGAAATGGGTACATATAAGAAAAATAAAAGAAACAATAGGACAGGGACGGTAGGCCCATTGGTGCGCTTATGCATGCCCCATACAGACCTCTTAAGAAAGGGGTGAGGTCAATAATAGACAGTCTGAGGTTAAAGTTTTGGGGGTTTGGGGAAGAAACCACAGAGTCAGGTAGAGTATTCCAGACATTGACCACTCTGTTGCTGAAGTCGTATTTTCTGCAATCAAGTTTGTGCAGTTTATCTTGAGTTTGTATCTATTGTGTGCTCTTCTGTCGTTATGGTTGAAGCTGAAGTATTCATTGACAGGTAGGACATTGCAATGTATGATTTTATATACTAAGATTGGACCGAAGGTGGCATCCTTCTAGGTTTTCTAGGTCTAGAATTTCGAATCTGGTGTCATAAGGTATTCTGCAACGAGTAGAAGAGTGGAGAACTCTTCTTGTGAAATATTTCTGGACTTTCTCAACTGTGTTAATATCAGATACGTAATACGGGTTCCAGACTGATGAGCTGTATTCAAGTATTGGTCTAGCAAATGTTTTGTATGCTCTAGTTAGCAGTGTTATGTAACCAGAGAAAAAGCTATGTAGGATTAGGTTAGCAACTCTTAACGCCTTTTTGGCTATGTACTTACAGTGGGCTTTCACACTTGGATCATTAGAGATGAATACTCCTGTCAGCTGCTGCTCCATTCAAAATCCAAGAAAGAAATAATTGGACTCCTTTAATCAGAGAAAAGATATATTTTACTGGAAATCAAGTGGTAGCAACAAAAGAATTCTGAATCTGAGAAAATCGGTGCATAAATCACATATACAAAGTAATGGCAACGTTCCCACCCCCAAAAGTTCAATTGTCTCATCCAATTAAAAGTTGTGTAGATCATCATGTGGGCATCTCCAGGTGGTGATGAGGCTTCTGTCTGTTGACCTTGACATAGTTTGATAAAGGGTTGCAGCTGCGCACAGCATAGGATAGAAACCTAAGCAAGAATGTACCCTCACCCACCCAGCTTATATGGTTCTGGTTTGTAACACCTCCAGCTCACTTCCCATAATCATTTCCCACTCCTCCCCTCGTTACTTATGACAGCCAAAAGAAGCAAAGCGAAGGGAGAGAAATCTTGAAGGCTGATATTTGGCCCTCCCAGATAAGAGATGTTAGTCCTAAAAAAGATAAAAATAGAAGGTAATAGAAAATATACATGTAACAGCAACATACTAATTTTTAGGGTTTATCAGGATATTTAATACAAAATGCCTTGATAAGTGTAAAAGCTCTAACATCCTTCTCATTCACCCATTCAGCCTGGGAAGGAGGAAAATGTTTCCAAGCAACCAAATACTGGAGTCGACCCCTTTGTTTTCAAGAATCCAAAATTTCTTTAACTTCAAAATGTTGTTCACCTTCAATTTGCAATGATACAGGGGGATCAACCTGAGTTGGTCTCAAGTCGGAGGGTTTGTTCAGGTTTTAAAAAACTAACATGGAAAACAGGGTGGATCCTGTTAGTGTTTGGGGACAAACCCCCGAGCAGAGTGCACAGCAGCAGTCAAGCCAGGCAGCCAAATGAGAGTGAGGCTGGGCCCAAGAGTATACACACACTTGAGACAAAAACACTGTTTGTGGTTTTAAATAGGTATTTAATTCACACAGAGATTAAGAAGAGTCATTCAGTCCATATGTCAGTATCCAGTATATCCATCCAGTTACCTAGTCTTTTAAACAGTAAATACAATGTCTTTATCTGCTTGTAAATCTTCTTCTTCTGATACCTTTCTCTCAAAGACAATGCTGAATCCACAGCTCACCAAGCAAACAGTCCTTGTGTTCAGTAGAGAGAAGTATCTTGCACAGTAGACATCTCATACAGGAGTATATAGTAGTAGGCAGGTAGACAGCAGACAGACCAGAGACCGGTAACACCAGGAACCAGGAACTCGAAACCAGGAAGTGTTACGTCTCTCTCACTGCCTAATATTGCAGCCTGCAACCGCACCCATAATTATGCGATGACATTGCAGTTTGGAGCTTAAAGTTGCAAACGCTTAAACCTAGGTTTTATATATTCATTCACCCAAACCAGTTGGTGTATTCATATACCCAACATACTCCCCTTTTGGGTGACATGAATATATAATGCCTTTACAATCTGAACCCATATTTTTCACAACTCTCTAGGTGCTTGATGGCACCTTGGGCTTTAGTAAAATTATCAGCTATATTGTCCTCCGACATACAGTACTCTAGCTGTATCAATTTACTATTTACAGATTGTCTTACATTCAGATACCTCAAATCTGTATGCTTGCTCCTAGTTTTTACTGCAATACTTGTGGCCATTTGAATTGCTGCCTGATTATCCTCATGTACAACTATAGGGTAATTTACAGTTATACCCATATCTTTCAACATTTGTTTATACATAATCAACTCAGTACATAATAGTGATAAACAGGAGAATTCTGCCTCCATAGTAGACAAACTTATATGCTGTTGTCTTATAGACTTCCAGCCTATTAATGTCTTACCCAGCATTATGGCTGTTCCTGAAGTCGACTTTCTTGTGTCTCTTTCTGATGCAAAACTAGCATCTGCATAAGCACTCAATATGAGATCACCTTCTGGTTCTAAATACAGTGCATGGTGTAATGTTCCTTTAAGATATCTTAAGATTCTTTTCAATGCTATCCAGTGACATTGAAGCGGGTCATTATTGTGTCGTGCCAGCTGATTAATACTAAAAACTATATCTGGCCTTGACCAATTGCTAATATATGATAAGCTACCAATCAAAGATTGATATATTGCCTTATCAAACTTGGGACTTTGAGTATCCATTTTGCAAATATCCTGACTCATAGGAGTCTTTACAGGTTTACAAAGTTCCATTTTATAATCTATTAGCAATTTAGATATCTTATCTTCCTGAGATATCTTATAACCTTTTTGTGTTTTCACTATATTCAAACCTAGATATCTCTTTATCTCCCCTAATTGCTTGATTTTTATTTTCTTTGCTAATGATGCTATAATTTTATTTGCTTCATCATTAGTCTCAGTAATCAAGGCAATATCGTCAGTGAACAATAATAATAATGATATTTTTCCATTTGTTTCCCTTTTAAACAGACATGGGTCGGCTAAACCAGCTTTAAACCCTATATTGTTCAGTTCCTTTACAATATACTGGTTCCATTCATAGCCCGATTGTTTAAGACCATAGAGGCTCTTTTTTAACAACCAACAATCATTATTATTATCACCTTTCAATCCACTAGGCTTTTTCATATATACAGTATGTCTTAGTGGAGCATGCAAGTAAGCAGTTTCCACATCTAAATGGTTAACTATATATTTCTTGCTTGCTGCCCACACTAAGGCTGCCCTTAACGTTGCTGCTTTAAGACTAGGTGCAAATACTTCATCATAGTCATTTGCACTTTGTCTAAAACCTTGGGCTACTAACCTTGCCTTATGGATTGTGTTTCCATCCTTATCAGTCTTTATTTTAAAAATCCATTTGCAGCCAATGGTTTTTTCATTACTAGGTAATCTCACGTTTTCATACACTTGCATATCCTTCAATGATTTCAATTCTTTATTAATTGCTGCATACCATTTTTCTTTCTCTTTAGAAGGATACCTTTTTATCTCATCCACAGTAGATGGAACTCTATTTACCTGGCACACTGTGTTAGCCTGGTATCTATCAGGCGGTCTAGATATACGTGTAGTTCTTCTGGGAATTACAGGGCTTGTATGAGGACTTTCTTGAGTTACTACCTGGTCCTTTTCCTCATCTTGCTCAGCTATTTCTTCTATTTCTTCTTCTATGGGCATTATATCTTCCTGTACTTCTCTTTTTACATTATTTTTAAAGTTACAGGGATACTTAATGGTATTTCTGTAGGATTCAATAATCACTTCTTTATTGTTATCCTGTTCTAACTTATCCCATCCTACGTGCTCTAGAAATTGGGCATTGGCACTACATAACACTCTAGATGTGCCTTTCTCCCAAAATCTATATGCCCTATGGTTAGCTTGGTAACCAACAAAGAAAAATTGTTTAGCTCTGTGTTGCCCTTTACGCCTGAATTGTGTAGGGATATGCACCCATGCTGGTGCACCAAATGTGTGCAGGTAACTCAGATCAGGCTTCCTGCCATGCCACATGGTGAATGGTATTTCACCAGTAGTTGAGTTAACCACGTTGTTCAATAAGTGATTAGCACACATTGCAGCCTCCCCC
The DNA here is from genome assembly GCF_049901715.1 of Pseudonaja textilis. Taxonomy (NCBI): domain Eukaryota; kingdom Metazoa; phylum Chordata; class Lepidosauria; order Squamata; family Elapidae; genus Pseudonaja; species Pseudonaja textilis. The sequence goes on along the minus strand of NC_141990.1, from coordinate 316,967,888 downwards.
CACAAAGAATCAGGTAATCCAGAATCAGTTAACATTGTTCTAACCATTGCCTGTAGTGTTTGGCCTCTTCTCTCTATAAATGCGTTGTGTTGTGGTCTGTATGGTGCAGATTTCTTATGCGCTATACCAGCTGCCTTTAATCTATTCTGGAATTTGCTGTTAACAAATTCCGTACCATTATCTGTCACCAAGGTTATCAGTTGCCGTTTAAACTTTCTTTGAGCAAACTTTAACCAGTTGAAGAAATGTTGATATGTTTCAGTTTTGCTTTTCATTAAGTAGCAAAACCCATATCTAGAGTAATGGTCCATAATGCTCAGTATATATCGAGCACCCCCCATACTGGGTTTCTTTGGACCTATAATGTCTGCAAATACTACTTCTAAAGGTTCTTTAGTTTTGAAACCATTTAGCCTATTTGCAGGCAATATTTTACTCTTATCTTCACAACAGACATTACAACGCAAATACTTATCACAGGGTTTTAACCTTATGCCTTCAGATAACTCTACTGTGCATTTTAGCATTTTAAAATTTACATGCCCCAAACGTCTATGCAATAAATGGATACATTCATCATGAGGCTTGGTATTGTTAAATACAGTCTGTGCCTCCCCTTTCTTACTATCATGTAAGACATACAATGCTCCATTTAAAGCTGCAGTTACCTTTTTGTTATCTCTTTCCAGTATGCACTTATTATTCTTAAATGTAACCACATATCCTAGTTTATCTAATTCTCTTACAGAAAGTAAGTTCATTTTTAACTGTGGTACATACAACATGTTTATATTCTGTTTTAAACATGGACAATATGCAATACCTTCACCCTTGGCCTTGAGGTGCCAACCATTCGCGAGTGATATATGCTGAGAGTTTGTAGACATTTTTATAAACTTTGTCTTATCTCTCGTGATGCAGTGGGATGCTCCACTGTCTACCACCCATAAACCATTCTTCATATCACAGTTGCTGAATGTGGCTAGTTCAAAGGATTTCTTTGGCTTCTTTACATTCTGGCGTTTTCCTTTTCTGCAGAATCTTGCCAAATGTCCTCTGCCTCCACAATTAAAACACTTTTTAATTGTGTATGCCGTTGAAGATAAATTCTCTTCTTCCGGGTGCTTCAGCTTACATAGCTGGTTCCTTTCAAGCTTTGAAGATAATTTCTCTTCATTAGGCTTATCTGCTCTCAGCTGGTCACGTTCACTCCTTCTTCTGGCTTCTTCTAATAGCCTGCCAGTTATCTCAGTTACTGATAAACTGTCTTTTGGCAATACCTCTAATGCAGTCACAAAATCATCATAGCTTCGTTCCAAAGAAGACAGTATAATGTATACTTGTTGCAACTCATTAAATATAAGCTCTTTTTCTTGTAATTCTTGAAAAATGCTTTTCATACAGTTTAAATGAGTTAACATGTCTCCATTTATCTCAAGATGTGTTCTAAACAGCTTCCGTGTAAGATTAATATGAGCTCCTACACTGTCTCGAACATAAATCTTCTTGAGATTATCCCAGCACTTGGCAGCACTTTCCTCTCCACGAATATGTATCAGTTGCTGGTCTGAGAGAGTGAGACCTATGATGCACAAAGCCTGTTCATTCTTTTGTTTATAGTCCTGTATCTTTCTGGCATCCTCTTCAACAGTAGGATCTAAATTAGATACATCTGGTGGGTTTGTAATCATGTCCCACAAACCTTCTCTTCGTAGAAGTAAACTACATTTCATTGACCATGAAACATAGTTTGTTCCATCTAACCTGGATATCATGGACAGACTTGGCAAATTAATTTGTGCCATTGCTCTGCAGAAAAATAACTATTCAACAAACAGTTTGTCTTTACAGCAATGTGTAACTCTTGACCAAACTCTCACTGGTATATCCTGGTTAGCTAGACAGTGCATGCTGCTGGGCCCATAACCAATGTTAGTGTTTGGGGACAAACCCCCGAGCAGAGTGCACAGCAGCAGTCAAGCCAGGCAGCCAAATGAGAGTGAGGCTGGGCCCAAGAGTATACACACACTTGAGACAAAAACACTGTTTGTGGTTTTAAATAGGTATTTAATTCACACAGAGATTAAGAAGAGTCATTCAGTCCATATGTCAGTATCCAGTATATCCATCCAGTTACCTAGTCTTTTAAACAGTAAATACAATGTCTTTATCTGCTTGTAAATCTTCTTCTTCTGATACCTTTCTCTCAAAGACAATGCTGAATCCACAGCTCACCAAGCAAACAGTCCTTGTGTTCAGTAGAGAGAAGTATCTTGCACAGTAGACATCTCATACAGGAGTATATAGTAGTAGGCAGGTAGACAGCAGACAGACCAGAGACCGGTAACACCAGGAACCAGGAACTCGAAACCAGGAAGTGTTACGTCTCTCTCACTGCCTAATATTGCAGCCTGCAACCGCACCCATAATTATGCGATGACATTGCAGTTTGGAGCTTAAAGTTGCAAACGCTTAAACCTAGGTTTTATATATTCATTCACCCAAACCAGTTGGTGTATTCATATACCCAACAGATCCATCAAAGAGTTTTTGGTAATTTCAGTTGGACACCCCCAGGATTCACAATTTGCTCAATTGAGAAAGGTCCAACATACCTAGGTTCAAGCTTTTTTGACATTTGTGTAGTCTGCAAATATCTGGTGGATAAAAAGACCCTGTCACCCACTTGAAATGGTTTTTGTGGAGTTCTCTTTTTATCTGCAAATTTTTTATGAGCTTCATGAGCATCATCTAATGATTTACTGGTAATCGGCCAGGTAAGCTGGAGCTGTGTTATCCATTCATCTAATGACTGAATGTTAGGTTTCTCCCAGGGAAGCTCGGGTATGGGTACAAAGCCTTGTCCTGAAGTTACTTTAAATGGAGTAAACCCAGTACTACTATGTACTGAATTATTATATGCCACCTCAGCGAATGGCAATTGGTCAGCCCAATTATCTTGCTGATAATTTATGTAACAGAATCACACACAAAAACCAAAGGTACTTAGTGGGACCCGTTAGTAGAATGTCACTTAGAGACTCCACATGATACTTGAATTCATTTTCTATTTTTATGTGTCAGGACACATTTTTATATAATTTAAAAGAGATAAAGATAGAATAGAATAACAGAGTTGGAAGGGAGATTAGAGGTCTTCTAGTCCAACCCCCTGCCTTGGCAGGAAACCCTACACCACTTCAGACAAGTGGTTATCCAACATCTTTTTTAAAACCTTCCAGTGTTGGAGCATTCACAACTTCTGGAGGCCTCTGCTCTATATTCAGTTCACAGATCCTTAGAAAGGAAGTTTCCTGAATGTATTTCTTGAGCGATTAATATCTGCATGCTACCTTATCAGAACAGAGTAAGGAAAGAATTGCTACAAAAACCCACTAATGTGAATTAAGAATAATGCTTGGTTGAAATGGGGTGGTGGGGTGAAAAGGGAATAAAGCAAACCGGTTGTCCATAAGACCCATAAAAGAAAGACCTCGTCCATAGAAGGTCCTGAAAGGACCTCAATGGCTGCCTGAGTTTCAAGGGGTGACCATTTCAGGGAAGAAATATCAACCCAAACCAAGATGACAATCTGGGTGTGTTTCCTTTTTTTCTTTTAATCAAAAAACAACAACAAATCCATCTTTCAATTATACAGTGTGTCAACTGGGTACATATGTATATCTTGTGCAAATGTTTATATTTTGTATACATTTCTTACTCAAGTTACATTCATGTTACAACTTATTCAACCTTATATATCTTATCATCATAACATTATCATTTAATTTCTTACTTTCCAGCCATTTATAAAATAAATCCCATATCATATAATATTCCACTTCCTCTTGTTCTTGAATTGCCAGTATTAATCTACTCATTTTTTCACATTCCAAATATTTTTATAATCACCTCTTCCTCTTTCGAAATCTTTTCATTTTTCCAATTTTGTACAAATACAATTCTAGCTGCTGTTAATATGTGTATAATTAAATATGTTTTTTCTTTACTATTATTTTCAGGTAAAATCCCCAATAAAAATCTGGGTGTGTTTCCAAACGGTGCTTCAACAGGTCAGTTGAAATCCTAGTGGGCACATAGTAGAACCTCTGCTCACGAATGCTTCTCACCCCAACCAAATCAGGTTCCAACCAAAAAATTCAATTTTTATTCCCGTGGGGCCACGGAGCCATCATTGTATTTGAACTCAGGGCCATCTCTGGTTATTTCAATGATATCTTCAGGAGAGATATTTGTTGTATTTGCGTTGTTTATGATATTATGAACTTTGGTGATATCATCTGATTCGTTGGTGTCTTCAAGACCAAATAAGATGGCCTTTGGACATTTCTGATCACATTCCATGATGTCTCTGATGAGTAAGGAGATATCATGTGTGGAATTATTTGATGGGATAGTAATTATTTGTGTTTGTGGTCTGGTGGTTATTTCTGGTTGTAGTTGTGATTGTAGTTGAGGTAGTGGTTGTGGTAGTGGTTGTTGGGTTGGGATTTGATTTTGAGCTGATAGGTAGTCACTTATCAGTGCTGTATTTTTTTTTCAAGAGAAATTAGGCTTTCTTGTATAATAGTTTCAAAACGTGTTGCTATTGAGTGCATGAGTGATTCTATGCTATCAACTTTGTCACGCAGGGCACTTGCTTTGTTTGGCTTCGGAAAAAATGATGGACATAGACAATGGAAAGTATCTGATGCTTTTAGGAGATCAGCTAGGTCTTTGTTTAAGTTTAAGAAGGCAAGGTGGACTTGATTGTCACATAGGTAGCATTTGATGTTATTTTTGCTTTCATTGATGGTTTTAAGACATCGGAAGCATGTACGGGAGTCTGGGAAGTCATTGATAGAGATATTACTTTTTGTTGTTTTTTGATAATGAAGGATTTGGAGTTCTGAAGTTTCTGGCTGGCATGGTCAATGACAATAGTACATTAAACAATTACAATAGCTAATTAATATGATAGGTAGACAGTTACTTAATGAATGTTGGTAATTAATAAATGTTAATTGATAAGTTAGACAACAAATCAAAAGTAAGGTTACTTATTACTAAAATCAATCAATCAACTTATTACTAAGAATCAATCAAACAATGACTAGATAATCAAAGATATAGTATTAAATCTCTATCACTTCAATGATCAGTAAATTAGTGGTCATCTAACAATTAATTATTATACTATTATGTGATAAATCAATTATTATAGACAAAGCATTATCTATAAATATTTGGTCTTGAGGTACTGAAATAGTGGAGGTAATGAAGTATTGGAGGTTTGTTGTGTAAAGTTCCTTTGTTTTTCCTTAAAGCCACATTTTTTGGCTTTTGTTTTGTTTTGTTTTTGTTTTAAAAAGGAACTGTTGCTATTTGATAGATTTGAATGGAGAAGATTTGAATGAGCTGACCAATCATCTACTTTGGAATTTGAAAGGATGAGATTTGGGTGGGGGTTTAGTGGAGGTTGTCCAATCAGCTGAGTGGGAATTTAAATTCAGGCTGACTAATCAGCTGGGTGATTTAAATGGAGCTGGGTGATTTATATGGAGACTATCAATTCTCTGTGAATCTCCTTTGTTCTCCCCAGTTGGTGGCCATTTAGAATTATTTTTGGTGATTTGATTTAAATGGAGACTGTACGCATCATTCCAGTTCTTCCATCATCAGAGTTCACAATCAATCTCAGTTTCAAAAGGCAGTTTTCCTGAATGAAAACCTTCTTCACAACACTTCTTCTCGTCTAGTCCCCCCTTTTTTTCCTCCTTTAATCACTCTTTTCTCAAGTCGCCATTTAACTTCCAGAGTTAGAAGGTGAAAACATAAATTAAGCCACTGCCACTTAATCTCCACACTCACCCCTTCCACTCTGGAATCTTTGCTTTTTAAGTTGTTTCTGATTCAGGTCCACAATAAATCTTTGAGCCATTTACCCACTCCTTCCTCACACTGAAAAATGCACCGCCAATCTATAAGGAGCCAGGGGAGACACTCACCCTCAGGTGGGTCGCTTCTAAGCTTGCAGTCCTTGCCAGCAGTTGCCACAAACCCACAGCTCATTTGTTCCCCGAGTCGGCTTCCCCCTCCTGAGACCAGGCAGATTCTTTAGACCAGGTAGCTTCTTTTCACTAGGCAGCTTTTTCCTCTCCAGGCAGCGAAAAATTTGGTTTTTTTTGTCTAGATCCTAGTGGATCGCTCGATCGCCTTACCCAACAAAGGGAAGCTGTTCAAGATGGGATTCCTGGACCCTGGCGGGACCCCCTCACTCCAAATCAGCTGGCTGCCTTTGTCCAAATCCTTATGCTGCTACTTTGTAGATCCCTAGGACCTAATCTATGTATTTTTGTTACTTTTGTTACTTCTACTCCTCTCTCTGAATTTAGTAGCTGGTACTTTTCTCTCCTTCAGGCTCCCAGCAGCGTGACTATGCATCTGCCTTGGTCGCCATCTTCCTCCCAGTCATGAATTCATTCATTTCACAGTGGCCTTTCTGGCTAGGAAATTGCCCAACAGCTTTAATGAAGCCAAGTTCATTACTTTCAGCATGCTGGTCTTTTACAGTGTTTGGATCTCTTTCTTCCTTTCCTACCTGAGCACAAAAGGGAAGTCCATGGTGGCTGGGGAGATCTTCTCCATCTTGGCCTCTGGGGCTGGTCTCCTGGCTTGCATCTTTCTCCCCAAATGTTATATTATCCTACTGAGGCCTGATCTGAATCAGAGAGAAAATATAATGAAGCATAAGAATGTCTGATCTTTGTGGAAAGTAGTAACTTTTACTTTAAAACTTTTATTATATCGAACACGTTAACAAAACCAATCTAAATTCCTTTTTCTGGGAGGGGGATAAAATTCAACATGGAAACATGTTTTTTTTTGTGTAGGAAAAAATCAAAGGCACATATTTAGGATTGAAGAGAGCATCCTTTACAGTTTTTAACTAGACTGTTGTACGCTGCTCAGAATCCCTTTGCATGAGATGGGTAGCCATATAAATTTGATCAGTCAATCCTTTCCATTTCTTGTCTTGGGGGTATAACTAAACCAGGTATTCCATCTCGATATTGACATGATTGCTCACACTGCGTAGGGTACACCTGACTGCCACCATATACCATTAGCACCCACTCTATCTGAACATAGTATGACACAGGCCAAACTCCATCTTCTGCACAGGTGTTCACTTTCAGGTAGGTCAAAATCTCAATTCTCAAGTCTATCTGTTCTGTGGATTAGCCACAAGAGACACAAATAGGTTTTCCCCACCTGATGTGCAAATGACATCTATTGCTCAGTGGGTAGGACAATTGCTTTACCCTGAAATCATCAGAAGAACAGTAATTCTTAATGTCCCCCCTGGGGATTTCAACCCACAAAAATCTCCAAGGTAAAACTTGCTTTGAAAAATATGCCCTGCTGGAGGACCTCACCTGGTCTTCCAGAGAGCTAACTCTGAGCTTTGGTGTGACTCAGCTGCCCTTTGTGTCAAAGCCAAAACACAGGTAAGAGGAGGCATGATTGATACAATGCTCGTTTATGGTTGATTAGTCTTGTGACTTCATTATTAAAATAAATAATGAGATACAACACATAGTCTACTTTCAGAATAGGCCAGATAGGAACAAATAAAGAGATAAAATACAAATGTGTTAATGCAAAAGGACTTCAGATAAATTTGCCTTGAGGCCATCCAGCTGGCAAGGAAGCCATAACTGTGTAAACTTGCAGAGGTTTCAGGTGCTCCCTTCAATTCTGCTTCCCACAAACCTTGACTTCTGGTCTTGCAGGGAAGGTGACAAGAATGATTGGGCTGCCTCTCCTGCTGCTGCTTCTGCTCTTCTGGCTCCTGCCCCCAATGACTGCTAATAATCCATGGAAATATTACATGTCTGGTGATCTGGTTATTGGTGGGAATTTACCCCTGGCAGCTCTCATCCGCTCCAATATACAATATTTTCAAACTGAACCATCACTTCTTATTTATGGATTCTCGTAAGATTCACCTGAATGGAAAAATATAAATGATTGTTTTCTTTCTTTTGGATTGAGAAACTCCTTTTAGAAATACTTTTCTAGTGATGTTTTCCTCAATAAATAGCCAAATTCATGAAATAGGCTAGAATTCCCAGTCTTTGCAGAAGTCTTCCTCTGCATGATTATACACCATATGAAAGTGGAGAGGCAAAACACCTTGGAGACTTTGCTGGCCTGGTAAAGAGGTTCACTTATGTTTATTTGGACATAAAGTCATGGTCTAAAACTGCCCAGAAAGCTCAGTCCTTTTCCAATGTGTGGTACTGCCAAAATCCCTGAGTTTGAGAATCAACATTTCTCATGAATAATGGCCTTCACTCCATCTGTGCTATGACCCCCACTGGAGACTTTGAGTCAGCAATGGTGACCAAACCTGAAGAAGCTGCTCCAAGAGAGACTCAAATTGGCTAGTGTGGAAGAGAAGCAATTGGGGAGGATTCCAGTCATGGAAGCAAACTGAAGAAGGGAGGTTTTATTTTGAACAGGCAACTGGGATGATTTTTTGTTTTGAGATTGTTTTGATTTTTTTTGGAGGAAAAAACAAGATGTATCACAAATCGGGAGTGATCAACCAGGCTGAAAGTTTGCCTACTAGTAAAGAAGGAAAAGAAAAAGAACTAAAACACCTCAAGGAATCCCCCAGAACTTGTGGCTATCCTAGCTGGGCCTTCATCAAATCCAAAACATGACCCAGCATGACCTCCTCTGCTACAGACAAGGGAGAGACTAACAACCAAGAATACATTAAGGCAGTGTGGAAAGGGAACTTCATGAGGACCGTGGTGATACCCAAGCAGGAAAAGCCCAAAGGGAACATCAGGCCAGTCATAAAACAAACTTGCATAGGAAAAGAGATTTAATAAAAGGTATTGAAAGAAGCCCCCTAGACAAAAGCCAAGTAATTAAGAAAGCTAGGGAAACAAGAAAAAGAAATCCCTTACAAACAAAAGGTCATGCCAAATCAGCAAAACAAATAGACAAAAGACACGAGCAGACAGGAGATTGCCACCAAACAAATATAAGAAAACATTAGGATGAAACTGATAATCCAATCAAACCACCCCACAGAGTTTACCCTCTGGCGGAAATGAAGACAACCCCCTGACAGGATTTAAAACATTAAGAAATACAAACACAAGCTCTCACACACAAAAGGAGAAAAGGTATAAAAATCAGGAGTTTATTATACAAAGATGGCTAGCCCCAGGAACGCAGACTTCTTGCTATCTCTTGCCTTCCTGAAAATTAAAGGAACCTGCTTCCAAGTAGTTGTCTGTGTCCTTGTACTGGAGCCCTCCCAGCAGGAAAACTGAATCCTCAAAAGAAAGGCATTTTACAAGCCTTTCAACAATTGGCGACCATGAAGGTTTTCCAGCCAACCCTGCCACCGGACCGGGCCCGCAGATCCAAACCCAGCCGGCATGGACCTTCTTTGTCCAGGGAAAACATCCACGGACCCAGCCCGGAAGGCATAAGGGTAGTAAAGGGAGTCCTTGGGCTTTTCTGCTCAACAGCTGCTTGAAAGCAGGTGAGTACCACTTCAAATTTATAATCTTACTAGGGAGGGGAGTGGAAGCGTGAGTGTACCAGGTGTGTGATTGTGGGTTTTCTCTGCTGAAACAGTGGGACCTCACCTCCTCTGTGATTGCCAGCCAGCTGCTAGCTCCAACAAGCCATGACCGGCTGGATTTGGGAACGCAAGGGGTAATCACAGAGTGTGAGTCCTTCTGAAGGATGTAAGAAAAACTGAGTGGGCTGAGAAAGGAACTGTTGTTGGGAAATAAATAGAAAGCAGAATAAATAGTCCCAGTGCATCCCGCAAGTAAAGCCCTGTGCATTTAGAAGGGGCCCGTACCGGCTGCTGGCAAACAAAATTGGAAATAGTTTGCCTTACAAAGCAGAGCAGGTCCTTCCAGATCCCCACCTTTAAGGGAGATCTGAAAACTGACGGTGGAGTGTAGGAAGGGGCCTGTACCGTGCTGCTAGGGGGCAGATGGTCCTCCAAGATCCCATTTTTTAGGGGGGTCTTAAAACTGATGGCGGAGTTTCCCTATGAGAAAGGGGCCCGTACTCCATGTGTAGGGAAACCGGAGTCCTTTCCAAACCTTTTTTGTCTGAAAACTGACAGCGGGAGTCCAGCTAAACCAAAGTAATCCCCACATCAGGTAGGGAATATGGGAAGTTGTAGCTCGAGGGCAATGGAAGAGACCCCCTTGGATAAATTACTTGAGGCTTGGGACGAAAGGCAAGTGCCTGTCCTAACTGGAATGAATAGAAAGGAAGCGCAAAGAATTTGCAAAAAGTGGGCTTTATTGCGAGATGACATGGGTAGACAAATTTGGCCTGATAGTGGTACTTTAGATTATAAAACCCTGAAAACACTTAGAACATGCATTAAGCCCAGCCAAATACCCTATTGGTACTGCTGGGCTGAAATTGTTAGGACCAAAGACCTGAGTGAGAAAAAGAAAAAAGAAAGAAAGAAAAGCCTGAAACCCATTTCAGGGAAGGGAATACTGAGGCATGGATTATGGCTCCCCTTTAAGCAAGCCAGTGCCAGGCAGAAATAGGGGACAACTAGAATATGTTTTTACCCACACTCCCTTCTCTGCCTCTGACCTAGTCATCTGGAAAAAGGATACCCCAGCTTTCAGGGCTGATCCTCAAACAGTTATTAAAACCCTGAAATCTATCATAGACAGCTATAATCCATCCTGGGGTGACATGACTCAGCTGTTACAAGTCTTTCTAATGAAAGACAAACGATTAAAACTGTTTGGAAAAACAAAAAAAACAAAAAACAGTCCAAATAGCCAAACCACCAACTATCCCTGGTCAGGCAGCCCCAGCCCACATCGCAGGGCCAATACATCGCCCTGACTGGGATTATAATGATACCAATCAATGAGACAAATACACTAGAGCAAAAGATAATTTACTAGAAGCTCTAGAGGAAATAAGAAAAAAAAACTTTTAAACTAGTCTGAATTTCAAAAGAAACAACACAAAGGGAAAAGGAAAACCCTGATGCCTTTTGGGTCCGCTTGTCAGAAGCAGCTACTGCATATGCCCACCTAGACCTTAGCTGCCTGAAGGACCAAAGGATTTTAGCTTCAGCCTTCATGGATCAGTCCACCTTAGATATTAAAGAACATTTCCACCGCTTCATCTCTAACTGGCCAACCTTAGACATAGCAGAGTTGCGCAGGATTGCTAACTTTGTCTATGATCAAAGAGACAAATTGAAAGAGGAAGAGAAAGATAGAAAGAGATGAGTAGAAAGACAGGAAGACTTTAAAATGTTTGCTGTAATGAAACATGGTGCCAGACAAACGCCAGATAAAACCCCCTATAATTCAAAGAAATGCTGGCATTGCGATAAAGCAGGATGGTCTCAAGGCAAATGTCAGCATTGTTATAGGTGCAGACAGGAAGGTCTTTTCAGCAGGCAATGTAGGCAACACCCCTCCTGCAACCGGTATCACCCACCACCTAGGAACATGAGGCCAGCCAATAATCCAATCCATTACACTGAGCAACAAAGTTTCAGTCATCAGGCACCACCCAGCGCTCCCTTTCCTCCAAAAAATAATAACAAAAGACATCAATGGGAGCAAAGGAGAGAACAAGATTTACCCCCCTTCTTGACTAGAACATGACAATGAAAGCACTGAATTCATGGCTACCTTTAACAGGCTGGCTATCCTCCTAGAAAATGGCCCAGAAGGGGAACCCATTGTCACCATTCTTATAGGAGGAAAGAAATACAATTGCTTAGTTGATACTGGAGCCACCTCCTCATTACTGAACTACCATATAAAGCTTCGGTGGCTGAAGGGGCTCGGGATAGCATAATGGGAGTGGGGGGAGGACTAATCCCTGTAGAATTTACTCACAACGTACCAGTAGAACTAGGACCTTTCACAGTAGACCATGCATTTACTATTTGCCCCCAGTCCCCACTGTCTCTACTAGAAAGGGATCTCCTATGTAAAATGGGAGCTACCATAACATGTGGAAAACAGGGGCTGCAATTGGAAATCCCAGGAAAAGGCACACACAAGACAATCATGCTGATAACCAGCAACACAGGACTCCATGAAGATTTAAAAAGCCTGCCACCCTCCTTATGGGGCTGGGATACATCAGAAGTGGGACTACTTAAAGGAGACACACCTCTCCTGGCCACAAGTGCTCCCAATTGCCCTCTTTTATTTCAGAACCAGACCAAGACAAGATATAGGTATTCCCCCCCCCCCTTTGAGATCCTTTTGGTCACCCCCCCCTTTGAGATCCTTTTTGGTCACCCCCCCCCCATACCCTACTAGGATCCTCATTCTCAGCCTAGATCCTCATTCCCTTTGCTTAGATAGGGGGGATAGGGTTCTCTCTTCTTATCTTACAGCCCTGCAAAAGAGACTACAGACCCTCTGGATCCAGAGTGCACTGACACAGACCTTACCCCTGGAAGAAGCCCTGCATCCATATGAGCCAGGAGATTGGGTGTGGATCAAGTTCTTCACCAGAACCTCCCCTCTACAACCCAGGTGGAAAGGACCCTACCAAGTTTTACTGACTACACACACCGCCATAAAGGTTTGCAGAATGAGACTTTTGGCTACATTGGACACATGCAAAGCCAGCAGTCATAGACCATAGCCAAACTCCACCACAATCAATCCCACCCATCAAACTCAAGAAAGATCGGGACACAGATCAATGGACACTTGCAGCATTCTTCAACACTGTTGAACCACACCACTGTGAGGAACCAAGTGCAAAGGTTGCATTACACAAAACTGGACTCTCAGGTGCTGAGTTATAAACTATTTTTTTTTAATTTTTGTCTCACCTTCTCCATTTTTTCCTTTTTTTAAACCTTTTTTCATCGTTTTTTTTTTAACAAAAAGGACTTTACTCATAATTTTTTGATACTTGACCTTTTACATTTTTTTATATTGCTATTAAAAAAAAGAGGAGGGGGGAGGAAGGGAAGAAAAGAAATCTAGCAATGGGGAACATGAAATGCAATATATTCTATGTATTATTATTTTAAAAAAAAGAGGAGGGGGGAGGAAGGGAAGAAAAGGAATCAAGCAATGGGGAAAATGAAATGCAATATATTCTGTATATATGTATGTATTATTATTATTTTCTGTAATAATTGTAACATTTGTAACACAAGCAACTGTGTTCCTGGAACCAAAGCTTATCCCAGAGAAAGGAAAACATATGGGAATGTTTAGCAAGAGAACTTTTGCTTAGCAGGAGGGAAATCATAATGTCACTGGGTGCAGCACACCTAGGGTCACAGAATGCACCAGTCTTAGCAACACAGAACTAAAATGCAATTATACAGAGACCATATCAATTTCATATAGTTACCTGAAGCTCCCACCAGGATGGTTTTTCCTTTGTGGCTTAAAAGCCTACTCATACCTTCCTGCAAATGCCACAAATGGCCCCTGCACCTTGGGAAGGTTAACCATGCTTATGCCATCCTTACAGAGACGACACAGGAGAGCCTTCCAAACCTAGACTCAGACTGTGATTCCAAAGTCTCCCTTCCCACAAAATACCTCATTGGCAATATCCTTGGTAGGGGTACCTGGATTGGCAGTGCGAAATTCTAAAAATTTGAATAGACTAGCATGTACCCTGGCAAAAAGCTTGAATTTGACCTCCCATGCCCTGGATGCCCTTAACAGAGAACTGAGGGAGGTCAGAGAAGCCACCTTGGAGAATTGGGCAGCAATAGGCTTCCTTCTCTTGAAGCATAACTATGGCTGCGAAAAATTCCAAGGGATGTGTTGCCTCAATCTGGACGAAACCTCAGAACTCGTAGGGAGGGACATCCACCACCTGAAAGAGCTATCTCAGAATATTGGTCAGGAGCAATCATTCCTGGACTTTTCATGGCTCTTCTCATGGATGCCAGATTTCCATTGGCTCAAAATCCTTATAACAACCACAGTCACCATTTGTGTCTTTGGAGCCCTCATGTGTTGCCTCTGTCGATGCATACCACCCTGCCTTAGCTGCCTAAAGGCCTGTATTCCCTCTCAGAAGAGAAAATTAAAAGGGAGACAGGCAGCTATGATAATGATCCAGATTGATCACAAATAACAAGTATACCCAGACATTCAATCAGAGACCACCCTTTAAAAAAAAATGAAGGATTGTGGAAAGGGAACTTCATGAGGACAGTGGTGATACCCAAGCAGGAAAATCCCAAAGGGAACATCAGGCCAGCCATAAAACAAACTTGCATAGGAAAAGAGATTTGATAAAAGGTATTGAAAGAAGCCCCCTAGACAAAAGCCAAGTAATTAAGAAAGCTAGGGAAACAAGAAAAAGAAATCCCTTACAAACAAAAGGTCATGCCAAATCAGCAAAACAAATAGACAAAAGATACGAAATGAATTCCATAGCAGACAGGAGATTGCCACCAAACAAATATAAGAAAACATTAGGATGAAACTGGTAATCCAATCAAACCACCCCGCAGAGTTTACCCTCTGGCGGAAATGAAGACAACCCCCTGACAGGATTTAAAACATTAAGAAATACAAACACAAGCACTCACACACAAAAGGAGAAAAGGTATAAAAATCAGGAGTTTAATATACAAAGATGGCTAGCCCCAGGAATGCAGACTTCTTGCTATCTCTTGCCTTCCTGAAAATGAAAGGAACCTGCTTCCAAGTAGTTGTCTCTGTCTGTGTCCTTGTACTGGAGCACTCCCAGCAGGAAAACCGAATCCTTAGAAGAAAAGCATTTTACAGCCTTTCAACAAACCTTAGTACAACACCCAGATATTTAAAGCTATTAAACATCCTGGATTAATCTTGAAACTTTTTGCATACTTGTACTTAAACAAAAAGAATGTTATTTTAATATATATGGCTTCAATTCTAAAGCTACTTTTTATGAAGACCAAGTAAAGAAAAATAGATTGGAAACAAACCAAAGCTTAACCTTCTCATTCTTTCTAGCCCTTTTTAAATGGCAAGTAGAAGTGAGTCTTTCTACTTGCCATTTTATTATCAAGAATTTACCACCATCTTCAAATTAAAGAGTTGCCTTCTAATAACAAAAAACACAAGTTTGCAAACTGCCTGAATACTAACACAGCACATCATTTTGTGTGTTTAACATCAAACCTCAAAGTGGAAGAGGGATAATATTTGTGAGAAATATTTACTGTGATTTTTGCTTGTCAAACTTAAAAGGCCATTGGACACTCCATAAAGGTTGTGACAGCAATAGAAGTAATGAAGCAGCAGCTAGGCAAACTGCTGAATAGTCTAAATTATGCTTTGGAAATTGTGTAATGTATGCTCTGAAATTGAGCAAATGAATGAGTCCTAAAGGTAAGCTGTTCTCTACAAAACCCACTCTGAACTTACCACACTAAGCACACCAAAACGGGGCCTAGTAAGCCTCCCTGGAGCCTCCTAGGAGCAAAAGTAGGGTATGTGTGTGGGGTGGCGCTTTCGGCCTAGCAAGCCTCCCTAGAGCCTCTTAGTAACAAAACTGGGGTGAGGGGGAGCATTTTTGGCCTAGCAAGCCTCCCTGGAGCCTCTTGGGAGCAAAAATGGGGTGGGGGCTGTTCCATACTAGCAGGCTTGAAGGTCTGCATTCCTATTGGTCCAGAAAAGCTGGGCCATGATTGGTCATTATGGGACACTCTGATTGGCTCATATAGAGCTTGCCGCGCTTGGCTAACACCAAGCGTGGCAAGCTCAAAAACCTGTCATTTGCTGCCTAGCCATGGCCAGCTCTATAAAAAGAGCAGCTGCGGCTAGGGTTTTCGTCTCAGTATCTGGTTGCTTAATAAAGAGCTGTTGTTCACTACTACGAGTCTCGTCTCTCCTTGGGACCCACCACCCACACTTAACACTGGCGATGAGGATGGGATACTGAGATAGCAAGGCTGACCAGCACGTGGCAGACAGCGCGAAGACAACCAGTGAAATGGCCAGCAGCGCCGTGCCACATGCACCATTCCATCCGGCCAGCAAGGACTGGGAGTCCTACATTGATCAATTCCAAATATTCTTGGAATCGAACAACCTGAAAGATGCCACCGGCAGCAAGAAGCGAGCGGTCTTTTTGACACACTGCAGACCCACCGTTTTTAAAATGGCCAAGGCGCTCGCGAAGCCTGCTGATGTCAAGATTATGGACTGGGACAACCTAGCTCCCATCCTCCGAAACCAATGTGCCCCGGCTGTACATGTGGTAATATATTTTATTCTGTGGGTCCTTGTATAGCTTTGCATAGATCTAGGGGGGGAAAAAAGAATGCGGGGGGGGTGTGGGTTGTTTTTTTTTTTTTGTTTTTTTTTTTTTTTTTTTCGAGGGGTTTGGGGGGGGGGATTGGGGGGGGGGGGGTTATTATATAGCTGAGCCATTCCCATGGGAATTTCCGCAGATGTATATTCTCATCCTGTTTATTCTCATCCTATATATCCTGTGGAAATAACATCCTGTTGAGGTCACTTGTTTTCTGTATATGCATTTTGTTCTCAATAAAAGCTGGTACCTGGGTCTACTCGGGGCTGGCATTTGCTCAGACGTTTTCCCTGCGTCTCATTTCAAATGTCAGACCACCACAAGTGGTGACCCCGACGTGATAGTTTGGAAGGCTATACGTTTCGACGTGATAGCTTTGAAAAGCTATACGTTTCCCGCATCCTATACTCATCGTCGCGGACGTCGACTGGGCCCTCATCTTCTTCGCTGGACGGAGACAGATTCTTTTCGTGAGTATGGGAGGAGATTTCTCGAAGGCTCAGACAAAGCATTTCAGGGAATTGAGAGAAATCACTGGGAATAGGTTTAAGTTTGGAGTTCATAGTAGAGGACATGCAGTAGGAAAGAAAGAAATTGAGGACTTATTACAGTATGTTTGGAAACATATTCCGTGTTATCCAGAGGGAGGTAGTATTAAAGTAGAGTCCTGGAAAAAGATAGGGAAATTTTTGCACAAGGAGCCTCGTGCCCCTTCTTCAATTTTGTTAACCTGGAGGGTGGTTATGGATGCATTAGCTACTCATGAACAACCACTCCTAGCACCCCCTGAAGAAGGTTTGCCGCCTTACCATGCGGTACGTATATTGCCACCGACAGCACCTCCAGATAAATCCAGAGGACTGTCAGGCACTGAAAATACTTTGTCAGAAGAGAAGAGTTTGCCTTTAAGAGTTCAAGCAGATGCAGTTACTGCAGCTATTCAGGAAGCAACAAATAGAGGGGAATTATCAGGAGATGATTTGGTAGAATTTGGAGTGGAAATTCAACTTAATCCAGTAGAAATTGGTGTAGATGCTGCTTTAAATCAACAGAGAGATAGAATGCCTGAGGAGGGGTTCGTTCTTCTCCCAGTTAATTTCCAAGCCGTGGGGGCTCTCCCTGATGGCGAAGGTGGTGAGAAGACCTTTACTAACATCAAACAAGGAAACAATGAACCCTATGAAAATTTCATTAGCAGATTGAAAGTGGCTATTGAAAGGCAAATTGACAATCAATTTGCCCGGAATGAATTGCTTTTGAAGTTAGCGGTAGATCAGGCTAACGCAGATTGCAAAAAGGTGGGGAGTCAGACTTTTAACATGGAGACTTTAGCTCTGGCTCTCCAGGCAGGAAATAAAAAAGAAACTTTTTTCAATTGTGGGAAGCCTGGACATTTTAAAGCGCAATGTTGGGCTCCTGGAGGGGGTCAAAGTCAGCAAAAAAAGAGATTATTGGGACAGGGTGTGACCTAAATCAGTAATCAGTATATCAGATGCTCCTACAGTTTTTACTGATGGAGAAATTTTTTTTTGGTGCTTCTGTTTGGAAAGATAAATTTGGAATTTGGCATACAAAAGTGACATCAGAGCAGAAGTCTGCCCAGCAGGCAGAACTTGCTGCTGTGCTTTTGGCTTTTCAAAATTCTCAAAATCAGGATTTTAATCTAATAGTGGATTCCTTGTATGTATATAATTTGTTACCCTTTGTAGCAGGTTCTTATTTGTCTCCTGGAATATCACCCAATATTCTACGTTTGCTTTTGTTGTTGCAAGGATGTTTGGAGCAGCGTGTGAATGTGTGTTTTGTTGCCCATATTCGTATCCATAGTAATTTACCTGGAATTTTATCACAAGGCAATGCCAAAGCTGACAGTGCTGTAACTTCAGTTTTCACTGTCCAGCCATGGGACAGCCATAGTTATTTTCATCAAAATGCTAAAGCGTTAGCACATCAATTCAAGCTTACTGCTGCAGAAGCTGCTGCCATAATTCAACAATGTCCAACTTGTTCAAAACAGGGCACGGCTATTCCTATGAGAGTCAACCCCAGGGGGTTGAAACCTTCAATGATTTGGCAAATGGATGTTACTCAATATCCATCATTTGCACCTTGGAAGTATATACATGTGACTGTGGATACTTATTCAGGATTTCTAATGGCTACTCCTCAAAGAGGTGAAGCGGTTAAACATGTCATCAATCATTGCATTAAGACATTTTCAGTTGCTGGTACGCCTCAAACTTTAAAAACAGACAATGGTGCAGCTTATCGGAGCACAGTCTTTGATCAGTTTTGCAAACAGTGGTCTGTGGAACATAAATTTGGAATTCCATACAATTCCACAGGACAGGCTATTGTAGAGCGTTATAATGGCACGCTCAAGAACATGTTAGCTAAATTAAATAAAAAGGAGGGAAGCTCCTGGGGCTTCCGGCAATTCAAGATCATTTAAATCTTGCTTTGTATACTTTAAATTTTCTAAATTTGTCTGGTAACCCCCTGCGGCGTGGCCAGCAGGCATTTTTCTTCCCCTTCTACAGATGCAGTGAGGCCTCGAGTGTTGGTGCGATTCCTTCCGGATCCGGCATGGGTTCCCGCTGAACTGATTACGTGGGGACGTGGTTATGCAGCAGTAGAACATCTTGGTCAAATTCGTTGGGTTCCTGGTCGATGTATTCGGCCTGATCATTCACAGGCGTCTTCGCAGGTGCCAGTGAGGGAGGTTCCTGATTCTCAGGATGGCATTTCCGTGGTTCCTGATTCTCTTGATACCGGCAGTCCAGGCGCAGCGCTGTGAAGGCTGGGAAAAGATGACTGCTTATCTGAGGTTATCAACTTGTATGCAGCAGGTTCCTTTGGGGAATCAGACTAAATTGATCTGCAAACAGCGGCATCCTTTGATTTTTCCAGCATATTGGTCCTGGCATAAGGGTCAAGACATTCTTTACTCGGGACCTGATAAGGATATTATATCTTCAGCCTGTGCTACAACTCTGATTCTGTTTAATGTTTCTGTTTCAGACTATGGACAATATAGATGTCAATTGGAGTTACCTAAGTTACCTTACACAGACTCTCTTTCCATTCGCCTTATGCCTCCACGGACTCTAATACGGAGGCGGAGAACTGCTATTATCTCAAAAACTAGAGACCTTGGTGATAATTTATGGAAAAAAAATTCCTACATCAAGGACATTCGGATGGCAGCTAAGGGTTTAAATGTAACTAATTGTTGGCTTTGTATGCATGTGCCTGGGTCTGGGAAAGGTGGAGTTTTGTTACATGGTGTTCCTTTGAATGAGCGAACCAGTGCTAATTTTGATTATAATGATTTTAAACATTGGCTTTACTGGGGTCCGGACCCCAAAAGTGGAATCAAACATTGTTCACAACAAAGGTAACTTTCACTACCAAAGCATCGGTTTGTTATTACCGCCCCCTGTAGGGACTCAATCTATTTTGCTAGGAAATACTACGCTCTGTAAGAAGGTGATTCCTTTGGAAGGAGGATGTATGAGATGTGTAAAAAGCATTACTAGTAAGAGCAACTGCATAAATCGGACATCTTCTACGTTATCCAAGGCTTTGAAAGTTTCCCATGACTGTTGTGTAAATCGGACAACCACTAAGAGGCCTGACATTGGTCACGGGGCATATGTTCTCTGTACTTGGATGTGGCTAATGTGGGGTTGGGAAAGTCAGGCCTCCAATAATATCTATCATAAGCATTTAAAATACTTTCCTCTTCCGGATGGGTTATGGTTGCTATGTGGGGATACTGCTTATCAACAATGGCCAAAGGATTGGTCTGGGTTGTGTACGATTGGGCATGTCATCCCAGTAATATATAAGTTAGACCAACTGCCCAAGGCCGGATTCGTAACAGGAGGGAGGTGGATTCGGGTCTCACCACGGGAGGGTGGTGGTTAACTCAACTTTCCAGGGCGGCATTACCACCTTTGGGGGTGGCTATGAACTATCGGGATCTGCATATTTTAAATAATTTCACTGTTGCTATGTTTAATAATACTGTTAAGAGCATTAAGATGTTAAATGAAGAAGTGTCTGAAATTCGCCAAATTACTTTACAAAATCGTTATGCTTTAGACATAATATTAGCTGCTAAAGGAGGAGTTTGTGCCTTAATTCATTCACATTGTTGTATTTTCATACATAATTATGAGCCTAACATTACAAAAACTGTTCACGATATGGAAGACCGCATAGCTGAACACGAAGCAGGAAAAGATGGCTTTGATAAGTCACCTTGGGCTTTGCTATGGGATTGGCTTCCTGACGGCTCATGGTTACGTTTATTGCTTCAATTAGTTGTGACAATTGTTATTATACTTATTATGTTATGTTGCTGTATTCAATGTATTCCTAATCTATTTCAAATGTGTACCTCAGCTTTTCAACGTATGGGACCAAGTCGCGAAAGTCGCGAGGAACTGTGTATTATGCCACTAAAACACCCCCTATCTTTGAATAAATAAAAAAGGAGGGAATGTGGTAATATATTTTATTCTGTGGGTCCTTGTATAGCTTTGCATAGATCTAGGGACTAAAAATGCCCCTGGTGGGGGGCATTTCCGCCTGCTATGGGTGTTTTTGTCCTGTTAGGACCTGCGAAGCTTAGAGGACCAGATATGTCGGTGAAAGGTCATAGTATATAGCTGAGCCATTCCCATGGGAATTTCCGCAGATGTATATTCTCATCCTGTTTATTCTCATCCTATATATCCTGTGGAAATAACATCCTGTTGAGGTCACTTGTTTTCTGTATATGCATTTTGTTCTCAATAAAAGCTGGTACCTGGGTCT
>NC_141990.1:316911112-316946623 GCF_049901715.1 Pseudonaja textilis | reverse complement strand
ACTCAAGGCTTTGTACCCATACCCGAGCTTCCCTGGGAGAAACCTAACATTCAGTCATTAGATGAATGGATAACACAGCTCCAGCTTACCTGGCCGATTACCAGTAAAGCATTAGATGATGCTCATCAAGCTCATAAAAAATTTGCAGATAAAAAGAGAACTCCACAAAAACCATGTCAAGTGGGTGACAGGGTCTTTTTATCCACCAGATATTTGCAGACTACACAAATGTCAAAAAAGCTTGAACCTAGGTATGTTGGACCTTTCTCAATTGAGCAAATTGTGAACCCTGGGGGTGTCCAACTGAAATTACCAAAAACTCTTTGATGGATCCACCCTGTTTTCCATGTTAGTTTTTTAAAACCTGAACAAACCCTCTGACTTGAGACCAACTCAAGTTGATCCCCCTGTATCATTGCGAATTGAAGGTGAACAACATTTTGAAGTTAAAGAAATTTTGGATTCTCGAAAACGAAGGGGTCGACTCCAGTATTTGGTTGCTTGGAAACATTTTCCTCCTTCCCAGGCTGAATGGGTGAATGAGAAGGATGTTAGAGCTCCTACACTTATCAAGGCATTTCGTATTAAATATCCTGATAAACCCTAAAAATTAGTATGTTGCTGTTACATGTATATTTTCTATTACCTTCTATTTTTATCTTTTTTAGGACTAACGTCTCTTTTCTGGGAGGGCCGAATGTCAGCCTTCAAGATTTCTCTCCCTTCGCTTTGCTTCTTTTGGCTGTCATAAGTAACGAGGGGAGGAGTGGGAAATGATTATGGGAAGTGAGCTGGAGGTGTTACAAACCAGAACCGTATAAGCTGGGTGGGTGGGGGTACATTCTTGCTTAGGTTTCTATCCTATGCTGTGCGCAGCTGCAACCCTTTATCAAACTATGTCAAGGTCAACAGACAGAAGCCTCATCACCACCTGGAGATGCCCACATGATGATCTACACAACTTTTAATTGGATGACACAATTGAACTTTTGGGGGTGGGAACGTTGCCATTACTTTGTATATGTGATTTACGCACCGATTTTCTCAGATTCAGAATTCTTTTGTTGCTACCACTTGATTTCCAGTAAAATATATCTTTTCTCTGATTAAAGGAGTCCAATTATTTCTTTCTTGGATTTTGAATGGAGCAGCAGCTGACAGGAGTATTCATCTCTAATGATCCAAGTGTGAAAGCCCACTGTAAGTACATAGCCAAAAAGGCGTTAAGAGTTGCTAACCTAATCCTACGTAGCTTTTTCTCTGGTAACATAACACTGCTAACTAGAGCATACAAAACATTTGCTAGACCAATACTTGAATACAGCTCATCAGTCTGGAACCGGTATTACGTATCTGATATTAACACAGTTGAGAAAGTCCAGAAATATTTCACAAGAAGAGTTCTCCACTCCTCTACTCATTGTAGAATACCTTATGACACCAGATTCGAAATTCTAGACCTAGAAAACCTAGAAGGATGCCACCTTCGGTCCAATCTTAGTATATAAAATCATACATTGCAATGTCCTACCTGTCAATGAATACTTCAGCTTCAACCATAACGACAGAAGAGCACACAATAGATACAAACTCAAGATAAACTGCACAAACTTGATTGCAGAAAATACGACTTCAGCAACAGAGTGGTCAATGTCTGGAATACTCTACCTGACTCTGTGGTTTCTTCCCCAAACCCCCAAAACTTTAACTTCAGACTGTCTACTATTGACCTCACCCCTTTCCTAAGAGGTCTGTATGGGGCATGCATAAGCGCACCAATGGGCTTACCGTCCCTGTCCTATTGTTTCTTTTATTTTTCTTATATGTACCGATTTCATAGTATTCAAAACTATGTATATACTTATACTTATTATCTTGTAAGCAATTGACAAATCAAAATAAATAAAATAAAATAAAAATAAATATTCATCTTTCATATTCAATTCCATATCTTATCACTATTTTAAGTATTCTTCATTAATTTTCTCTCATTCATTTCTAAATCTATTACATATCCTTTTCAAGGATATTTTCAAAATAATCTTCAAAATAATTATACTTATACTTTTATCTGTCCTGTGTAAAATTTCAATCCATATCCACATTTCAAACATACCAAAGAAAGGTTTCACCAATAGTTGCCAATTAAAATGTGTCACCTTCATTTCTTATAGTTGATTCCCTTTCACATCCCATTAAATATTTTACTTCTAAATTATCCCATGAAACAATTATAATTTCCATCATCTAATAATTATATTATAACATAAATCCCTTTTTAGTCAGATTCTGCACAGTACTTCCCCTTTAAATTACCTCTAAACAATTTTAAGTTTAAAAGAAATAAAAAATAAATAAAATGGATGAAAATTATTAATCAATTCAAATTCATCCTTAAGAAAAAACTGGTATTAATTCCTTTACAATCCTTCTCCTAATTCGTTTCAATCACATTTTATAAATCCTTAATATACATTAATATAATTCAATTGTATTTTACATATTTTGGTTTATTATTTGATCTAGCTGTTATCATACATTCCATTAAGTAACAATCCCCATTTCATCTTCCATTTTAATTACATATATTTTCCTGTTTTCTACATAATTTCTTATTTCTAAAATATTTATACAATCCCTTATCACCAAGCAGACTCCTCTATTTTAGTTGTAATTTCAGCCATTATCTCTGTGTCCCATCAATCAAATTATTCCCTTTAATTCTTGTTCATTTCCTATATTTCTTTATTTCCTGATTCTGTTTTTTGTAACTTTTTCCCCCCTTTATTTCCCCCTTTTCTCACTCCCTCTTTAATGCTTCCTACTGTAATCCTCCTTTCTGCTTTTTCCTTAGATTTTGTTTATTTCTCACAATGTTCCTTTCTCTAATTACCTCCTCTAATCTCCAGTTTTTAAGTCCTTCCCCCCCCCCCCTTTTGAGTTTCAAACCTCGTTGTCCTTCAGCTGGCATTCTCTCCTTTGTCAACCACCTCTACGGGGTGGCTTCAGCCCCAAATCAGGTAGATTGTGGCCCTCCAGCGGTGAGCACAAATGGAAACCGCGGATGGTCGTGGATTCAGTCCACCCTCGAGGGAGCCTAACTGGAAGACCACATATCCAAAATATTCTTACTTTCACTTTTTTATGTTTTTGATGATTTCCCTTGGCTTTCCCAGGTTGCTTATCACCTCCCCATTTTGTAAATTGTAAATTAAGAAGGCAATCATTGCTTAAAACCTTTATAAAATAATAAGAGTCCCCAACTCTGCTGTGATGAGACCAATCAATGCAACTAGCAAGAAGAGCGATAATGTTACTGTCCTACCAGAAACATGCATAACTTTTGTTGCTGCTTCAATTTGTAGCAGCTGAAGTTACTGGATACCCTTCAAGGACAGCCCAATAGTGTGGTGGTCTCTCATGGAAAAGATGAGACACAAGCGAGTGTTCTTGGGATGAGAGCCCAGAGCAAATTCCAGTGCTCCCTTTTATTGAGATTTTTAGCATAGCAAGTATAGTCACATTGTGGATTACAATAATTAGATATAGTACAGACTTGTTTACAATTGTCTGAGCTGCTTGATTGTTTCTAGTGTTTGTTTTTAATTTCCTTACACTATCTCAGTGACCTTTAAGCAAGCATGTATGTATAAGGTCTTAGACTAATCATTACCCAATACCCAAGTCAAAGTTTATTCCCACACAATAGTAATAGTCCAAGCAGGAGGTTACCAGGGTGTCCAGCAGGACAGGACATGTAGAGTGCTGCTTAATTTACCAGAAGCAAAGTTGTACAATTGAGTATCATCAGCATATCAAGGATAGCCCATCTCATGTGAAAAAATCAACTTCTCGGGTTGAAATCAACAGGAACAATATAAGACCTTTTTTATTGAAATGTTTGCCAAGGCTGGACTCCTACTCTCATGTGGGTAGACACATGGGAGACATTTTACATTGGGATACATGAGGGTTAAATAAGGTTTCAAAACTCCAGCCCATTAATGTCCCTTATTTTTATTGGTTGATTTCTGGGTGGACAATCTTCCTCTTTCCAGCATTCCATCCCAGTAGTTATTCATTTCCAGTAATCTCCTTCCCCTTAGCAGTTGCTATATCCAACTATTGTCAGCATTATTAATTTTAGTATGACAACTGATTTCTTGACCTGCGAACTATCTTCTTTGACCTGCCAAACAGCTTTCTGATCAGAATGTGTGAAGACATTTATAACCTTTTTATTTCCTTACAGATAACATTCTTACACAATGTCTTACTTAATATCTTGTTATAGTTTCTTAGATTACACAGAGGCTAAACATGGAGTTACATTTGCTCTGTTCTTTAAAGGAATAATTCTGATTTCTCTCACCTCCTGACAATGGATGAGCTTACTCTGGGGTCTTGTGTAGATGTGGAATAGGAGAGGGGACAGCACTGACCCCTGTGGTACCTCACATAAAGAAGGTCCAGGGTGGGGTCTCACCTGCCCAGTCACCATTGAGTCAAATAAGATGAGGACAGACAGACAGTGATGACCCAGGGTGGGATACAAAACAAACACAGTCACAGAAAACAGGTGAAGCCCCTTTTATTCCTTCATTTTGCTTCCAAGCTCTGAATATTTTTGACAGAAGACAAAAAACTACCACACAGTTACAAGAAGAAAGAAAAAAGCAATAAAAAGCAGGCAAGATAAGGGCTGGAGGACGTCCACAGATAACACACACTGGGAAGGATGCCAAACTCAGAGAGGAACCATAAACTAGAAATATTTCCATGCTGTTTCCAGCCTTCGCCCATATGCTTGTCTGTCCTCTTATTTAGTTGTCACAGCTGCAGCCCATGAAAAGGACCAAGGTCCTCTGCTCCTGGTAGACCATGTCTCTCCCTTTCCTCTCCTCCCTGCATGCCCTAGGATAGGTAGGGGATGGGCCTGGGTCCTCCTCTGATTGCTCAGCCAGCCTCTGCCCTTCCCCAGCCTCCTCCACATCCTCTAGAAACATACTTCCAATCCCTCTCCTCTCCTTCAGAGTCAGTCTCCACCAGACTCAGGTTTTTTCACCTGCACCAGACAAAGAATATCAGCAACAAGCTACTCATGTTGGCTCATGTTCAGCTTGTGATTCATGAAGAGAGAGAGATTCTTTTAACATGTGCTGCTGCCCAGGATGCTCTCTTCAATTCTAAATATGCGCCTTTGATTTTTCTACACAAAAAGGACTTGGATATGTCCATGTTGAATTTTATCCCCTCCCAGAAAAAGGAATTGAGATTGGTATTGTTAACTTATACAATATCATGGCTTCCGGTTGCAAGGCTTCAGCAGCAGCAGGAATCTGCTTCTCTGCAGGTCCCTGCTGTGCTCGCCGCTGAGGTACCCCTGATCCAACTGGATTTGGGGGTTGTCGCTACCCTGAAGGGTAGCGGAAGATAGAGGAGATCCGGGCAGGGGTCTGGGGATATCGCACCCCCTTTCCCCAGCTGGCTAGACTCCTTTTTCCTGAGGCAGTGGAGCAGCTGTCAGAAATGGCAGCCATAAAGAAATCTTCAACCGGATAAGACTGTGCAGGAGGAAGAGCCAGAAGGAGAAGTTTTCTTGGCTGAACCGGGACATTAAGTTACTTTTAAAACACCCTGGAAACCTGACTTTTGGATTGATAGATTTGTTTCCAAAAGAAGTTCTTACAGCGACGAAAGTGCTGAAGGAAAGTTCACTCCCCTTCCTTATGGAGAAAGCAAATGAGCACAGAAAAACCTGCTTTTTAAAGGTAAAAGTAAGCTCTTTGTTGCAAGTGGGAAGGAGATACTAAAAAAAAAATCTTTAAAACTTTGTTGGAGGAGACACTTTGAAGATTATAATACCATCAATTAACTGTAATATGGCTTTTAAAATATATTTGGGATTTTGCCCCTGGAGGAAAAATTGTAAAGAGAAGAAGAGGATATAATGTTGTTTGTTTGGATTGTTTGATAACTTTGACATTTGGAAATTACTTTAAGATTGAAAACATCTGGGTTGTTTTTAAAAATTTACAATGGCACCATCTGTGGATGAACTAAAAATGAAATATGAAAAATTAAAAGAAAGAGAGAAAAATGGCAAGGATTCCTTGGGAGCTGTCTTCCACTTTTTAGAAATGGCGGTTTCTACGTACCAGCAAATACTTGAGGAAGAAGGAGAAGGAGAAGAAGAAGAAAAGGAAGAAGCCATCTTTAATGGACTAAAAAGTTCAATTAACTTATTCAATATCATAAAAGTTTTAAAGTAAAAGTTACTACTTTCCACATAAATCAGACATTCTTATGCCTCATTATATTTTCTCTCTGATTCAGATCAGGCCTCAGTAGGATAATGTAGCATTTGGGGAGAAAGATACAAGCCAAGAGACCAGTCCCAGAGGCCAAGATGGAGAAGATCTCCACAGCCACCATGGACTTCCCTTTGGTGCTCAGGTAGCTGGGGAGGAAGGTGATCCAAGCACTGCAAAACACCAGCATACTGAAGGTAATAAACTTGGCTTCATTAAAACTGTCAGGCAATTTCCTAGCCAGAAAGGCCAGGGTGAAACTGATGAGGGCCAGGAAACCCAGGTAGGTGAGGACAGCATAAAACATTGAAGCTGAGCCTTCCTGACATTCAGAAATGATCTCACCAGTCAAGGAGTGGAAGTCCAAGTTGGGAAATGGAGGGGAGGTTACCAGCCAGGTGACACAAAGAACGGCTTGGATCAGGGGACCTGCTATGACAATGAAATTGGTCAGTGATTTTCCTAAGAGTTTCCTTGACCTGTTCCCTGGTCTGGTGGCCATGAAGGCCAGAACCACCATGACAGTTTTTGCCAAGACAGAGGAAACTGCAAGAGAAAAGAGAATGGCAAAGGCAGTTTGTCGGAAGAGACAGGTGAGCTTCCTGGGTCGACCAATGAAGAGGAAGGAGGAGAGGAAGCAAAGCAGGAGGGAGACCAGGAGGAGGTAGGTGAGATCTCTGTTATTGGCCTTGACGATTGGTGTGTCACGATGTTTAAGGAAAACTGCCAGGACTCCCAATGTGATCATGGAGAGAGAAAGAGTGAGAGAAACTAAAGCATATCCCAGGGTGTCTTGATAAGAGAGAAAGTGGAGCTTCTTGGCAATGCATTGGACCTTGTCCTTGTTGGGATACTGGTCTTCTGGGCAGGGATCACAGGAAGCTGCATCTGAAATAAAGTCATTTTACATTTGGTGGTATATCAAAAAGGGGCAAATCATCCTTCAATATTGATTTATTCAATATTGAAGGTGATTTTTCAAGAGGCAATTAGAATTTCTGTTTTTTTCTGGAGACTTCAATTCTCATCCAAGAAGTTTAAAGCAAAACCAGAAAGTCCAGTTTCCTCTTGAAAAAGCACCTTTGGGACAAACAAGTTCTCTACTTTGGATTTTGGATTGACTCATTCTGACTATTTGTTTCTAAAGGGAAGGGCAGGAAGACAAAGTTAGGTGGATCTCCCCTTTCTCCAACAGGTCTATCAACCTCCTGGGAGACTGATAGCACTGACAGAAGATACTCATCTAAATAATAAAAATTAAAACTTGACCCTCAACAACCCACTCCTTCATGGAAAGTTTGATTGCTGGTTTTCTTGATGGGTTGCAAGAGAAGGACTAGAAAATCTAGAAAGGGAACCCATGAATTCTGCCCTGAAACTATCCTGCATTAAATTGCTGTGGAGCAGGAATGGTGGCTAGGAGGATAATTTAGATCCATCAACTCCAAGATTCTGCTGCAAACGATGAATATTTTGAAAAATGCCAAATCCATTAAAAACTTCATAGTTGTTTCTACTGAATGGTTTCCTTCACCTTGGAAGATCTACACTGAAAGTGTGCTCTACCTGTCTGATTCGAAATAGTCCCTTCTGGACAAGGGGCACATTGGTAGCAGCAAACTTCCTTGCCTTCTGGAACTCTCTTCCTCTCTCCTGCCTGGCACCTCTTGATGCCACACCTGGCAAAGGGCACCTTCTAGAAGAGAAAAGAGAAATGCTATAGGTGGCCTAAGCAATTAACATGTTTCATGTATTCATTTGTACATTTTTGTTTCCATTGTCAACATGTTTACAAAGGGTCTATTGGAACCCAGGAAATGCTATAGGGGGATTAAAGCCAGTGACACTCCACACCACCGATAGATTCTCGAGATTGGAACTGGGACTTGGCACATAAAAGAAGACTTGGGAATTGAACTACAGCTTTCCTAAAACAAACAGTCATGGGAATCTAATTGAATGGGAATCGTCTATGGAAACAGGTGTTGGCTGCTCTAAATGCATCCTGGATTTCAAGCAAAACTTCAAATATTTTACATGCAAACCATGTAATCTGTTTTTCTAAACAGATGGTTGCCAAATTTCTGATTCAGTGACCTGTTTTCCAGTAAGGAGGAAGTTTTGAATCCCCAGAAGAGAATGAGTCTTTTGCTGAATTTCTTGGACCTTCCAGCTCACCTTTCTTGACCAGACAATTGCATTGGAGTTGATGGTGAAATCCTGGCCTGGGGGAGCCCCAGGATCTATTTGTCCAACTTTCACAGGGACAAACGATAAATTGGGGAGGAAAACCCAGTTCAGAAGATCATAACCAGCAGATCCCAGTCCATTTTCTGAGAAGGAGATTTCATCACCAGCACTGTTGTTGAACTGGACATTCCTCAAATAGGGAAGAAGCTGAAAGAAAAGAGATCTTCAGAAATTGGAGTCATTGGCTGAAAGCCCCAAATGAGACATAATGGCTGCTCTCATTCTGGGCTGGTCACCGTCTTAGGAGATCTTCATGAATATGGACAACTGGAGGACAGAAGGGAAAGGGGGACAATGACATGATTAAAACCTTTGAATAGATGAAGGGTATGAATAGGGTTCTAGAAGGCATTATTTTCGATCCTAAGCAAGAATGAGGAGCATGGGCGACATGCCCTCAAAGTGACAGGAGGGATGTTCAGAAATAATGTTAGAAAGGATTCCTTCACAGAAAGAGTAGAGGAAGCTTGGAAGCAACTCCCAGTGTAGGTTGTGGGTCAATCATCAGTATCTGAGTTTAAACATGCTTGAGATAAACACATATCCATCATCCAACAACAAATTAAAATGAAATAAAAATAATTTGTAAAGAATAATAAAAAATAAATTAAAGAGAAATAAAACAGATAAACTCAAATGGCAGACTTGATGGACCATTAGGTTTTTTTTCTGCCTTCCATTTTCTATGTTTCTGTCAGGGTTCCAAGTAACACACCCACAGCAAACAAAACTCCAAGGAAGGCAATTTCCTCAAAGAACAATTTTTTTGGATATATCATATTGGCACAGGCTGGTGAAAACCGACTCTGACTATTCCTGAAGTTTCCACCTAATTAAAAGTAAATGTTTTTCACTTTCCCAAAACAATTAGTCACATGGTCCAATCATGTTACTGTCCAGTTGCTGGGTAACTCCTGTCCCCTCCTTCCGAGCATCTGCAGGAATGTCCTTGGTTCCCAAGAGAAAGTATTTTGTTTTGGTTACAACACCCCAATTATCTCCATTCTCCCCTCCTTGTCGCTCTCCTTCAGTGTGTCAGCATAAAAGTCTCAAAATGGCCTCAGAC
Source organism: Pseudonaja textilis (assembly GCF_049901715.1). Classification (NCBI taxonomy): domain Eukaryota; kingdom Metazoa; phylum Chordata; class Lepidosauria; order Squamata; family Elapidae; genus Pseudonaja; species Pseudonaja textilis. The sequence continues at coordinate 316,936,996 of NC_141990.1, read as the reverse complement.
AGGCCAGCTTCAGAGTTGACAGTTTCTTTGTTTCTAATTAAGAATGTCAGAAAACTTTTCTTTAATTCTCTCTTAATCTTTCATCTCTTACTTCTTCTCCTGCCCTAAAGTGCTTTGGATTAGAAGTCAACGCCTTCTTCTCTCTGACAGCCCCTCAGATGTTGGAAGACAGCCATCATGTCACCCCTAATCTTACTAATTCATCAGGTACCGAGTTCTTGCAACTTACAAAACCATGAAAATCAAACTCCACAGTGAGGAAGCACTGAGGGGCACAGGGAATGGGTGTAAGAGTGGAAGGACATTGAGGTGGAGAATGAAAAGAAGGAGGGGTATTTGGTGGAGTGAGCAAGGGGGCTCTGAAGCTGCAACGGCTGAGCAAAGTGGAGCTGAGCCTTTCAGCCTTATGAGCCTTCCTAAGATGCAGACCAGTTATAGACATCTGGCCACAAGAAATTATTTCCTCCCAAAGAATGTGTGATAGAGAAGCAACTCAGTCAAATGGAAAATTGCACGGTTATAACACAAGAATCAAGGCTGGAAGGGAGAGGACGCTATAGGGTGAAATGTTGGGTAAAGGGGAGTTAAACCCTGGAAAATGGACCAGAATTCCCAATCTTTAGAAGTGAAGGCTGGCAAGGAAAGGTGGTTATGCTGCCTTCCTGGCTAGAAAAAAATAGAACCTGGAATGAAAGAGCAACTGGTAATTCATTTAGAAATTGTTGGGGGACCAAAATTCAGGACCCAAACAATTAATCAAGGCTCACTACATAATTTGTCGTTAAGATGCCCCTTGGAGGAATTTCCTCCAGAAATAATGGGAGGGACACCTGCAGAAAAAAGGATGAACTTATTATAGTTATGCATTTCAGAAAGGAGGAGAAAATGATATTTTAATTCATACACATGTAACAATCCAAGTAAGCATGGACTTCCAGTTTGAGCTTCTTTGGCAACAAAACGAAATCCACGATTGTGCATGGTTTCGATCCATGCTCGCCACTGGAGCGCCCTGAGCCAGCTGGATTTGTGGCTAAGCCATCCCGTAGATGTGCTGAAGAGGGGGAGACCACTAGCAGGGTCAATGAGAGCCGCATCTCTCCTCCTCAGCTGGCCATTACTCCCTTTCCCAAAGGCGGTTGCAGCGCTGGTCAGAAATGGCCACCTCAAAGAAGAATGTGCAGGAGGGAAATAAGAAGAGAAAGTTTTGGTTGACTGAGTTAAACTGAAAAAGCAAAAAGGTAAGGTACCCTGGAATTTGAACTATAAAAACAATAACATTGTTCCCAAAGAAGACTTTGAGGCAGCGAAAGAGAGAGGGAAGGGAAAGGATTTAGCTTTTTTCCGCCTTCCCTTCCTTATACTGACAGCTAAGAGATTTAAGTAAGAAATTGACAAAAATCCACTTTGACATCACTAGACATTTAAGCTGAAAATAAAATGTCAAAGGGATAATGAAGACTTTTGGATACTCAAAATCCTTTAAAAGCAGGAAAGGAGAGAAAAGGAAAGAATAAAAGGGCAGGATCTGGAAAAATGGAGGATCTTTGGTTGTTCGGGTTTTCTCCCGCGTAAGATTCAAAGTATCTAGGCAACGTTTCGATGAAGTCTTATTCATCATCTTCAGGCTTCTGTCTTCGGCTCTTGCTTCTCAGACATATTTGTTTTCTAAGGTTCTCGCAGGTATTTGTATGTGGATCTTTGGTTATTCAGGTTTTCTCCTGTGTAAGATTCAAAGTATCTAGGCAACGTTTCGATGATGAATGAAACTTCATCGAAACATTGCCTAGGTACTGCCAATCTTACGCGGGAGAAAACCCGAATAACCAAAGATCGATCTATCTATCTATCTATCTATCTATCTATCTATCTATCTATCTATCTATCTATCTATCTATCTATGTATCTATCTATCTATCTATCTGTATGTTTTCTGAGGTTCTCGCGGGTATTTGTATGTGGATCTTTGGTTGTTCGGGTTTTCTCCCACGTAAGATTCAAAGTATCTAGGCAACGTTTCGATGAAGTCTCATTCATCATCTTCAGGCTTCTGTCTTCGGCTCTTGCTTCTCAGACTGATATATATTTTCTTAAGTTTTCGTGGGTACTTATATGTATGGCATTCAGCTTTGTTCGGGTATTTTCCCATGTCATTGTAGTTGTGCTTTTAAAGTTGTAGCAATGTTTCGGCAGAATCTCATCTGCCATGAAGAAGAAGAAGCCTGATGATGGTAAATGAGATTCTGCTGAAACGTTGCTACAACTTCAAAAGCACAACTACAATGACGTGGGAAAATACGCGAACAAAGCTGAATGCCATATATATATATATATATATGTGTGTATCTGTGTGTGTGTGTATGTGTATATGTATATATATATATATATATGTACATATACATATATACATACATATATATATATATATACATACATATATATATATATATATATACATATACATATATACATATACATATATACATACATACATATACATATATATATATATATATATATATATATATATATATATATATATATATACACACATACATATATATATATATATATATATATATATATATATATATATATATATATATATATATATGTTTTCTGAGGTTCTCATGGGTATTTATATGTGGATCTTTGGTTGTTCGGGTTTTCTCCGCGTAAGATTCAAGTATCTAGGCAACGTTTCGATGAAGTCTCATTCATCATCTTCAGGCTTCTGTCTCCGGCTCTGTGCTTTTCAGAGTAATGTGAGATTGCAGCTGCTTCCTCCTTTTAACTGCCAGTGGGGTGGGACTTGATTGGGTGGGGGCTTGGCTGTGTTCTGATTGGGTGGGGGTGTGTTCTCATTGGTAGGGGGTTTGGTTGTGTTCTGATTGGTTGGGGGTTAGCCGTGTTCTGATTGGTTGGAGGCGTGTTCTGTTCAGGTGGGGGCTTGGTTGTGCTCCGGTTAGTCTTAGTTGCTGGGGATTTGAGCTGGTGAGTTGTGATCTTGCTGTTTGGCTTCTAGTTCATGGTCCTGTTGCATCTTCATAGTGGGTGTCGGTTTGCTTCATGTATGGCTCGGAGGGGTTTGAAGTGGGTAGTGATGCAGCTGTAGTGCAGCTTCTGGTCCATGGTCGTGTCTCATCTTCTGAGTGGGTGAGAGTCTGTTTTCTACATGGAAGTGTGGTGGTGGCATCTTGTGTGGCTCTCATGGGTGTGGGTCTGGTGTCCTTCTTCATGTTAGGTACTCATCTGTTCATGAGGGCGGGTTTCCAAATGGCTGGAAGGAGGGAGGTGTCATCTCGTTTGTTCATGCTGTGTGGGCGTTTTCTATCTCTATGGCTTCTCTGATTATTCTGCTGTTGAAGTGTTCGGTTTTGGCGATAGTTCTGGTATTTTTAAAATCAATTTCATGTCCTGTGGCTTTGAGGTGTTGGACCAGGGAAGAGGTCGTTTCTTCTTTTTGATTGAGTTCTTATGTTCTTCAATGCGTGCATTTATTCTTCTGTTAGTTTGTCCAATGTATGTGGTAGGGCAGGCAGTGCAGGGGATTTCGTATACTCCTTGGTTTTCTAATTCGATTTTGTCTTTGGGGTTTCTTAGGATGGTGGATATTTTTCTGTTTGTGCAGAATGCTGTTTTGATGTTGTGTTTTTGGAGGATCTTGCTGATTTTGTCTTATATATGGGAGGAGGGCTTTGCTGTTTTCTTGTTCTCTGTCTTGGATTTTGGTTGGGGTTTCTTTTTGGATTAGGTGGGTAATCTTCTTTCTTTGGAATCCATTGGCTGTAAGTACGTTGGTGAGAGTGTGTAGTTCGGTTTTTTGGTGTTGTTCATCGGCTAAACGTTTTGTTCTGGAGATGAGTGTCTTGGCTACGGAATTGATCTGTGCTGGGTGGTGGTGTGAGAGTGCATGTAGATAGCGGTTAGTATGTGTTTTCTTCTGGTAGATGGTGTGTCCTAGGGAGCCATTGGATCTTTTGTATACCAAGACATCTAGGAAGGGAAGTTGGTTGTTGGCTTCTGTTTCCATGGTGAATTGTATTTTGGGGTGTAGGCTGTTGAGGTGTGTGAGGAAGTTGTTCAGTTTTTCTTTCCCGTGTGGCCAGATTATGAAGGTGTCATCTACGTATCTGAGCCAGAGTTTGGGTTTGTGGTCGTATTTTTCTAGAGCTTGTGTTTCAAAGTCTTCCATGTAGAGGTTAGCGATGACAGGTGAGAGGGGTGATCCCATGGGTGCTCCTTCTATTTGTTTGTATTTTTGTCCATTGTAGGTGAAGTATGTATTGGATAGGCAGTGGTTGGTTAGATCTAGGATGTGCTTGGGGGTTGTATTTGTTTTGGATGGCTGTCAAGGCTTCTTTTATTGGCACTTGGGTGAAGAGGGATATGACATCGAAGCTTACTAGTAGGTCGCTAGGTTGTAAGTTTTGTTTCTTTATGATCTCGATGAACTGGAATGAGTTTCTTACGTGTGAGTTGATGGATTCTGCATAAGGTTGTAGTTGTTTGGCGAGAAATTTGGCTAGGTTTTGTAGAGGTGAGCCTATGGAGCTGACTATTGGTCTGAGTGGGGTTCCTTCTTTGTGTATTTTGGGGAGACCATAAAGCTTGGGGCATCTGGATGATTTTTCTCTGGGTATGATTCGTTGCTGGATTTCTTCACTGATGGGGAGGCTTTTATTTTGGATTTGGTAGTTTTTCTAGGTAGGTGGTGGGGTCTGTCTTTAGGGGTTTGTATGTGGGGTCTTGGAGTAGGTTGGTTAGCTTGGTTTGGTAGTCAGATGTGTTCAAAACCACTGTCGCGTTGCCCTTGTCTGCTGGTAGGATTATTATGCTGGTGTCTTCTTTCAGGTTAAGTAGTGCAGTTTGTTCTTCTTTGGATAAGTTGCTTTTGGGTGGTTTGCTAGTGCAGAGGATGTTGGTGATTTCGAGTCTGATTTTGTTAGCATCATCAGGGTTGGTTTTGGTCAGGCTGGTTTCAACTCCACATATGATGGTTTCTGTGGGGATGTGTTTGGGAGCGACAGCAAAGTTGAATCCTTTTGAAAGGACCTTGGTTTCAGCTTCAGTGAGGATCTTGTCTGAGATGTTGTGCAATGTTTGTTTCATGTGTGGCTGTGGGGGAGGGGGAGTTGGTTTCTGGCATTGTTGTAGTTTCCTGAGTTTGTTGGTGTGTGTGTCTGTCTTGACGGTGGTCTGTGTTTCAGCTCTCCAGACAGCAAGTTGTTTGGATTTGTCCCAAAGTAGAGGGTGAATCTTGTTGCTGAGTCTGAGGTGGAGTGTGAGGAGATCTTTGTTGATTTGGTCTAGGAGAAACCTTTTCGTGTGAAGTTCATTTCTAATTAGGGCCAGTTCTGTTCTTTTAAGGATGCGTTTGGTGGCTGCTCTGTTGGTGTGGAATTTCAATTGGAAGCTTGTGGGAATTAAATTTTGATCTCGGCAGTTGCATAGGAATGCCAGGTCACATAAAATGGAGGCTCTTTGGACTTCAAGTTTTTCATAAGTCCTGGTCAGATGGTGGGTTTCCTCCCCGTAGAGGTGCAATATTTGTTTTCTGAGGTTCTCGGGTATTTATATGTGGATCTTTGGTTGTTCGGGTTTTCTCCCGCGTAAGATTCGAAATATCTAGGCAACGTTTCGATGAAGTCTCATTCATCATCTTCAGGCTTCTGTCTCCGGCTCTGTGCTTTTCAGAGTAATGTGAGATTGCAGCTGCTTCCTCCTTTTAACTGCCAGTGGGGGTGGGACTTGATTGGGTGGGGGCTTGGCTGTGTTCTGATTGGGTGGGGGTGTGTTCTCATTGGTAGGGGTTTGGTTGTGTTCTGATTGGTTGGGGGTTAGCCATGTTCTGATTGGTTGGAGGCGTGTTCTGTTCAGGTGGGGGCTTGGTTGTGCTCCGGTTAGTCTTAGTTGCTGGGGATTTGAGCTGGTGAGTTGTGATCTTGCTGTTTGGCTTCTAGTTCGTGGTCCTGTTGCATCTTCATAGTGGGTGTCGGTTTGCTTCATGTATGGCTTGGAGGGGTTTGAAGTGGGTAGTGATGCAGCTGTAGTGCAGCTTCTGGTCCATGGTCGTGTCTCATCTTCTGAGTGGGTGAGAGTCTGTTTTCTACATGGAAGTGTGGTGGTGGCATCTTGTGTGGCTCTCATGGGTGTGGGTCTGGTGTCCTTCTTCATGTTAGGTACTGTCTGTTCATGAGGGCGGGTTTCCAAATGGCTGGAAGGAGGGAGGTGTCATCTCGTTTGTTCATGCTGTGTGGGCGTTTTTCTATCTCTATGGCTTCTCTGATTATTCTGCTGTTGAAGTGTTCGGTTTTGGCGATAGTTCTGGTATTTTTAAAATCAATTTCATGTCCTGTGGCTTTGAGGTGTTGGACCAGGAAGAGGTCGTTTCTTCTTTTTGATTGAGTTCTTATGTTCTTCAATGCGTGCATTTATTCTTCTGTTAGTTTGTCCAATGTATGTGGTAGGGCAGGCAGTGCAGGGGATTTCGTATACTCCTTGGTTTTCTAATTCGATTTTGTCTTTGGGGTTTCTTAGGATGGTGGATATTTTTCTGTTTGTGCAGAATGCTGTTTTGATGTTGTGTTTTTGGAGGATCTTGCTGATTTTGTTCTGTAGTGCCTTTTATATATGGGAGGAGGGCTTTGCTGTTTTCTTGTTCTCTGTCTTGGATTTTGGTTGGGGTTTCTTTTTGGATTAGGTGGGTAATCTTCTTTCTTTGGAATCCATTGGCTGTAAGTACGTTGGTGAGAGTGTGTAGTTCGGTTTTTTGGTGTTGTTCATCGGCTAAGCATTTTGTTCTGGAGATGAGTGTCTTGGCTACGGAATTGATCTGTGCTGGGTGGTGGTGTGAGAGTGCATGTAGATAGCGGTTAGTATGTGTTTTCTTCTGGTAGATGGTGTGTCCTAGGGAGCCATTGGATCTTTTGTATACCAAGACATCTAGGAAGGGAAGTTGGTTGTTGGCTTCTGTTTCCATGGTGAATTGTATTTTGGCGTGTAGGCTGTACCCTCTACTTTGGGACAAATCCAAACAACTTGCTGTCTGGAGAGCTGAAACACAGACCACCGTCAAGACAGACACACACACCAACAAACTCAGGAAACTACAACAATGCCAGAAACCAACTCCCCCTCCCCCACAGCCACACATGAAACAAACATTGCACAACATCTCAGACAAGATCCTCACTGAAGCTGAAACCAAGGTCCTTTCAAAAGGATTCAACTTTGCTGTCGCTCCCAAACACATCCCCACAGAAACCATCATATGTGGAGTTGAAACCAGCCTGACCAAAACCAACCCTGATGATGCTAACAAAATCAGACTCGAAATCACCAACATCCTCTGCACTAGCAAACCACCCAAAAGCAACTTATCCAAAGAAGAACAAACTGCACTACTTAACCTGAAAGAAGACACCAGCATAATAATCCTACCAGCAGACAAGGGCAACGCGACAGTGGTTATGAACACATCTGACTACCAAACCAAGCTAACCAACCTACTCCAAGACCCCACATACAAACCCCTAAAGACAGACCCCACCACCTACCTAGAAAAAACTACCAAATCCAAAATAAAAGCCTCCCCCATCAGTGAAGAAATCCAGCAAGGAATCATACCCAGAGAAAAATCATCCAGATGCCCCAAGCTTTATGGTCTCCCAAAATACACAAAGAAGGAACCCCACTCAGACCAATAGTCAGCTCCATAGGCTCACCTCTACAAAACCTAGCCAAATTTCTCGCCAAACAACTACAACCTTATGCAGAATCCATCAACTCACACGTAAGAAACTCATTCCAGTTCATCGAGATCATAAAGAAACAAAACTTACAACCTAGCGACCTACTAGTAAGCTTCGATGTCATATCCCTCTTCACCCAAGTGCCAATAAAAGAAGCCTTGACAGCCATCCAAAACAAATACAACCCCCAAGCACATCCTAGATCTAACCAACCACTGCCTATCCAATACATACTTCACCTACAATGGACAAAAATACAAACAAATAGAAGGAGCACCCATGGGATCACCCCTCTCACCTGTCATCGCTAACCTCTACATGGAACACTTTGAAACACAAGCTCTAGAAAAATACGACCACAAACCCAAACTCTGGCTCAGATACGTAGATGACACCTTCATAATCTGGCCACATGGGAAAGAAAAACTGAACAACTTCCTCACACACCTCAACAGCCTACACCCCAAAATACAATTCACCATGGAAACAGAAGCCAACAACCAACTTCCCTTCCTAGATGTCTTGGTATACAAAAGATCCAATGGCTCCCTAGGACACACCATCTACCAGAAGAAAACACATACTAACCGCTATCTACATGCACTCTCACACCACCACCCAGCACAGATCAATTCCGTAGCCAAGACACTCATCTCCAGAACAAAATGCTTAGCCGATGAACAACACCAAAAACCGAACTACACACTCTCACCAACGTACTTACAGCCAATGGATTCCAAAGAAAGAAGATTACCCACCTAATCCAAAAAGAAACCCCAACCAAAATCCAAGACAGAGAACAAGAAAACAGCAAAGCCCTCCTCCCATATATAAAAGGCACTACAGACAAAATCAGCAAGATCCTCCAAAAACACAACATCAAAACAGCATTCTGCACAAACAGAAAAATATCCACCATCCTAAGAAACCCCAAAGACAAAATCGAATTAGAAAACCAAGGAGTATACGAAATCCCCTGCACTGCCTGCCCTACCACATACATTGGACAAACTAACAGAAGAATAAATGCACGCATTGAAGAACATAAGAACTCAATCAAAAAAGAAGAAACGACCTCTTCCCTGGTCCAACACCTCAAAGCCACAGGACATGAAATTGATTTTAAAAATACCAGAACTATCGCCAAAACCGAACACTTCAACAGCAGAATAATCAGAGAAGCCATAGAGATAGAAAAACGCCCACACAGCATGAACAAACGAGATGACACCTCCTGCCTTCCAGCCATTTGGAAACCCGCCCTCATGAACAGACGAGTACCTAACATGAAGAAGGACACCAGACCCACACCCATGAGAGCCACACAAGATGCCACCACCACACTTCCATGTAGAAAACAGACTCTCACCCACTCAGAAGATGAGACACGACCATGGACCAGAAGCTGCACTACAGCTGCATCACTACCCACTTCAAACCCCTCCGAGCCATACATGAAGCAAACCGACACCCACTATGAAGATGCAACAGGACCACGAACTAGAAGCCAAACAGCAAGATCACAACTCACCAGCTCAAATCCCCCAGCAACTAAGACTAACCTGAGCACAACCAAGCCCCCACCTGAACAGAACACGCCTCCAACCAATCAGAACACGGCTAACCCCCAACCAATCAGAACACAACCAAACCCCCTACCAATGAGAACACACCCCACCCAATCAGAACACAGCCAAGCCCCCACCCAATCAAGTCCCACCCCCACTGGCAGTTAAAAGGAGGAAGCAGCTGCAATCTCACATTACTCTGAGAAGCACAGAGCCGGAGACAGAAGCCTGAAGATGATGAATGAGACTTCATCGAAACGTTGCCTAGATACTTGAATCTTACGCGGAGAAAACCCGAACAACCAAAGATCCACATATATATATATATATATATATATATATATATATATATATATATATATATATATATGTTTTCGAGGTCTCAATGGTATTTGTATTGGATCTTTGGTTGTTGGTTTCTCAGTAAGATTGAGTATCTAGGCAATCTAGCAACTCTGAAGCACAGAGCTGGAGACAGAAGCCTGAAGATGATGAATGAGACTTCATCGAAATGTTGCCTAGATACTTCGAATCTTACGCGGGAGAAAACCCGAACAACCAAAGATCCACACACACACAAATATATATATGTTTGTTTTCTGAGGTTTTCTTGGGTATTTGTATGTGAATCTTTGGTTATTCAGGAGAAAAACCCGAATAACCACATATATATATAAATTTTTAATCCCGTCCCTGGCAGAATGGGCTTCATATGGGTCAATGCCAACATGTTGCTCCTAATGAAGCTTTTGGATCCTTTTGGAGCTTGGCTCGAGGCTCATGATTTAATTAGGGCAATCTCTGGAAGCCTGACACTGGTTTTATGCAGATTTGATGCAGGGATATGATGCCATAAAGATATTTAACTCAAGAAATTGACATGGGGAGCTTCCTCTCTAAAGATCTGTGGCCTGAAGAAGATCTGTCTTGACTTGAACTGTCCTGACCCAACCTAGTTCCAAGAGAGCAAACACAAGACAAAGGCAGCAGCACAACCTTTTATTGGTTCAGCTAAGAATTCTATTTCTTCACAGATAAAAGGCTGCTTCCAACTAATCAGCTCTGACAAGAAAGAGCCTTGCCAAAGTTTTGTAAGGCTGCCAAAAAACAACAGATAAGAAATAATTTTTAGTACAACAGTCTTAAAATACCAACTGTAATGTCCACAAGGCTGAGTTTCAAAACGTCTTTGCTTCCTACAAAGAATGTTCTCTGCACAGCTGCCTTTTATCTTCTTGAAGGAGGGGCCATTACCTTGCAGCCTTACTCCTGAGTCACCTGTGCTGTTGTAGCTGCTCTTTCCTGCGAGCAACCCTGCGTTCACGCGTGCACTTGGCACAGGCTCCTCGGGAACCTCCTCATTGCTGCTGCCAGCCCCCACAATCTCTGAAGGCAGCAGTCCACTCCCTAATGGTCCTGGCCCCTCATCTGAGTCCTCGCTCTCCTCAGCCATCTGCACCTGCTGTTGGATAACCACAACATCAACTCACAAGGCAGAAACAGAACATGGACTTCATTTTTGAGGGCAAGGTATAGTTTTGCCAAAGTCAAAGGAAGTACAGTAAGGCAAAGCCAAGTTTGAGGATCCTGTGTCAATTCCCTCATAAACTTCCCCTGTTTCCCAGGCCTGTCCTCCCATTGGCCCCTCATGCCCAATCATAATCCAAAGAGAAGTTTTTGGCAGTTCTTGGAATGCAGCTGCACTTTTCTCTCTGACTGGTTGTCGTTCAGATTCAGATTCTCCAGCTGGCCCAAAGTACATCAGAGGTGCTCCATTCCCCTTCCCAAAAAGCTTCCCTCCACTCCAGCATCTATGGCAGGCTGGCACTGAAGTAAGACAAAAGAAGAAGTGAGGTGGCAGACCTGACACCCAGAGATTACCTGCCAGGACTGGACATTTGAGATCCTCTCTCCAAGTCTCAGCATGGCTGGTCGCCCTCTGGATCCATGCATTGCATGTAATGCATGTGCCAGAGCATAAATGGCATTGTAGATATTGTAGCTTTCTCCAGTCATTCTTGTTTCAAACAGGTAGGATGGCAGATTCTGTACATTCTCCTTTCCTGTACATGGTTTTTTCCCCTTTGGAGGGGTCTTTCCAGGCTTGTGGATGTTGCAGTCAAAGACCTCTTCCCACCATAGTGGGAGAAAGACATCTTCTTGTGGGTTCAAAGGGTCTAAAGACAGGAGAAAACGGCTGAATTCTGAGACATCCCCAGTGTGGTGCCTAAAATTCAAAGCCCCATGGAAGGGCTTTATAATTTTCAATAGATATTGAGATTTCAGCACATTAAGTTTCCAATTGGATGTAAAGATCCAAACTTTCAGAAATGATGCTTTTCTAAATATGCCATAAGCATACACAACTGCGTGTACGTTTGAAATAGTATAGGAGTCTGCAAACAGAATAATCACTTCCCCTTTAGACCAAGTGTTGAAAATATGTTGTAATTTTGAATCTGAACTAACAAAAAAATCAGATTTCATCACTTCAGCAAAAGCCAGGCAGATCTCCTTCTCCTTGAGCATTGGCACCAGAGATGAGGTGAAAAGTTCTCCATCATCATTTTCAGGGGCCAGCAGCCCAACCCAGTTCCACTGGAAATACAGGAGCAGCTGGACTAAACCCACATACTGAGCAAATTCCTTGGGATTGATCCGGAAGAAGGAAGGATAAACTCTTCTCTCTCCCACAGAGAACTCAAAGCCAACACCAAGCTGGAGAAAACGAAAATCCCCTTTTAGAGACAAAGTGTTGACATGAAAAGCTTCCTCGACCTGCTCCCGAATTTCCATAGGCCGGGGAATGGGCCTTGCAGCTGCACCAAGGAATTCACTCCTCAGTCAAAACGGGACACAGCCTTGCCAGCCAAAGTCAAGGCCATGTCCACGGAGACCCACAATGGATGGAGGGAGTGACTTATATGACCCACAAAATTGCTTCGTTGGATAATGTGACTGGTAAAACACTTTGGGGGGAGGGGAAAGAGGGTCAGAGCCAAGGTGCAGGTTGAGTGAAGTGAGAGCTGGCTTCCCATAGGTAGAGCCAACATGGCACTCCTAATAAACCCCTGGAGTTTTCTTTCTAAATGGCTTGAGACTGCTAATTTTATGATGGAATTGGTCAGAACCCTGACACAAGGTACACTTTAATGGTGACTTTAAAGGCCCCCATTGTGTGATTTCTTGCCCCACCAGTCAGATTTACTCATTGTGAGTGGAAAGCTTCATCTTCCTCCCTTCTAAGGAAGAGACATCAGTTACCTATTTTGCCTGGCTGTGATAGATCATAAGTCAAAGGAACAAAACATCCACGCAGAGAATAAACTCCACTGAAAGGTGCAGAAAGATGATAAACTTCTATGAATGTCAGGAAGTAATTCCTCTTTCAGAATTATATCAATATTGCTTTGTGGTTATATAAAAATGCATCTTCACATGAAAAATACCGAAATCAACTCAACTATAAGATGGATGGTCAAAATCAAAGAATTCTGATGTGTGTCTGCTTGTAGCACCTTTGCTTTCATCCTTAGCTTCTGTGTGTGTTTCTGTTCTTTGTGTGTTCCATATTGTATCCAGTGCTTACCTGTGGGATCTTGAAGATGCTGAAGATGGAAGCCATCAGCCTTGAAGATTTGGGCTCATCACATCCAATGACAGAGAGTAGAGGGTCCTTCATGTAACATTTATAACCTGGAACCATTTGGCCTCGTGTGGAGAGCAGGGAGAGGCTGATCCAAGAAATCCGCCACTCCATTTGGTCATTGTTTTGGATGTGGAAGCCAAGGGTGATGTTGGGGAGGAGAAACAGATCCTTGTTGACTTCTTTAACTGCAAACATTAAGGCCAGGAACTGTTGGAAGTTTTGGGGTATAAACCTATAGTGAAAAAAAACAGAGGGGGACCTTGCAAGGAAATCCTGCCTGCAGGTGGACTTAGCCTTGTCATATTTTGGGGGAGTTTTAGACCATGATTTTATGTCATAAGTGAACATAAATGAACACCTTTACTAGGCCAGCAAAGTCTCCAAGGTGTTTTCCCTCTCCACTTTCATATGGTGTATAATCATGCAGAGGAAGACTTCTGCAAAGACTGGGAATTCTAGCCTATTTCATGAATTTGGCTATTTATTGAGGAAAGGACAGAAATCTGATCTATACAAAGTTATATACAAGGATCTTTGCAAACATCACTAGAAAAGTATTTCTAAAAGGAGTTTCTCAATCCAAAAGAAAGAAAACAATCATCTCTATTTTTCCATTCAGGTGAATCTTAAGAGAATTGATAATCTTACGAGAATCCATAAAGAAGAAGTGATGGATCATTTTGAAAATATGGTATCCTGGAGAAGATAACAGCTTTCAGGGGCAAATTCCCACCAATAACCAGATCACCAGACATGTAATATTTCCTTTTATTGTTAGCAGTCATTGGGGGCAGGAGCCCGAAGAGCAGAAGCAGCAGCAGGAGAGGCAGCCCAATCATTCTTGTCACCTTCCCTGCAAGATCAGAAGTCAAGGTTTGTGGGAAGCAGAATTGCAGGGAGCACCTGAAACCTCTGCATGCTTGCACAGTTATGGCTGCCTTGCCAGCTGAATGGCCTCAAGGCAAATTTATCTGAAGTCCTTTTGCATTAACACATTTGTATTTTATCTCTTAATTTGTTCCTATCTGGCCTATTCTGAAAGTAGACTATGTGTTGTATCTTATTATTTATTTTAATAACGAAGTCACAAGACTAATCAACCATAAACGAGCATTATATCAATCATGCCTTCTCTTACCTGTGTTTTGGCTTTGACACAAAGGGCAGCTGAGTCACACCAAAGCTCAGAGTTAGCTCTCTGGAAGACCAGGTGAGGTCCTCCAGCAGGGCATATTTTTCAAAGCAAGTTTTACCTTGTTTTTGTGGGTTGAAATCTCCAGGGGAGACATTAAGAATTACTGTTCTTCTGATTGCTTTTTCAGGGAAAAGCAATTGTCCTACCCACTGAGCAATAGATGTCATTTGCACATCATGTTGGGAAAAACATGTTTGTGTCTCTTGTGGCTAATCCACAGAACAGATAGACTTGAGAATTGAGATTTTGACCTACCTGAAAGTGAACACCTGTGCAGAAGATGGAGTTTGGCCTGTGTCATACTATGTTCAGATAGAATGGGTGCTAATGGTGTATGGTGGCAGACAGGTGTACCCTAGGAAGTGTGAGCAATCATGTCAATGGTGAGATGGAATACCTGGTTTAGTTATACCCCCAAGACAAGAAATGGAAAGGATTGATTGATCAAATGTATATGGCTACCCATCTCATGCAAAGGGATTCTGAGCAGCATACAACAATCCAGTTAAAAACTGTAAATAAAGAAGACATTCATTGCTTAAAACTTTGTACAATAATAATACAGTCGTGAAGTCTGTTGTGATGAGACCAACCAATGCAGCTCAGCAAGCAGAGAAAAAATGTACCCTATCAGAAACTTGCATAACTTTTTTTGCGACTGCAATGTGCACCAGCTGAAGTTTCTGGATGCTCTTCAAGGGCAGCTCCATATGGAACGTATTGCAGTAGTCCAACCAGGAGTTGGCCAGGGCATCCTTCATCCAAGAGGACAGGACATGCCGAATGATGCTTAATTTACCCGAACAAAAGATGTACAATTGAGTATCATCAACATATCAAGGATACCTCACTTCATGACTTTGGATGAGCTTACTCTGGGTCTCATGTACATGTGGAACAGGAGAGGGGACAGCACTGACCCCTGTGATACCTCACATAAAGAAGATCCAGGGTGGGGTCTCTCCTCCCCAGTCACCACTGAATCAAGCAAGACAAGGACAGACACAGTTATCTTAGCAGTTCCTTGCACTTCACTTTTCTGGGCATCTGCTACTATTCCTGGGATCTGCTGGAGCTCCTCTACCAGTTTAAGAGTCAACAGCCCAAAAGACCCCTATCACTGGGACCCCTTTTGCCTTTCCATATCTTATCCACTTCCTCCTTTAGGCCTTTGAATTTCTCCAGCTTCCCATCCTCCTTCTTCCTGATGTTGCTGTTATTTGACATGGCTGCATCTATCCCCAGCAATGTTTTCTTCTCTACAATCTCTTTGTCTGGTTCATTGGCAAGGACCTGCATGTCTGCCTTGATTTGGAAGTCTCAGAGGATCTTAGCCCTGTTGTTCTCCACAACTTTGTGTGAAAGATCAAAACTGGGCTTGGGAAGGTCCAGTCCATAGACTGTGCATATGTTCCTGTACAGAACACCAGCTACTTGTTGGTACCATTCAGTGCATGCTGTCCCTGCCTGAATCTTACACTCTGCCACTACATTTTGGTCTATCTCTGAGGCTGTATGCAATATTCAGATGTGGTCTAACCAATGTAGAATATGGAGGAACCATGATTCCCTCTTATTTTTCACACTTCATGCCTGTTGATTCAGCACAGACTCTGTGTGTTTTTCACTTGCATCAGACAAAGAATATCAGCAACAAGTTGCTCATCTTGGCTTATGATCAGCTTGTGATACATAAAGATAGAGAGATTCTTTTCACATGTGCTGCTGCCTAGGATGCTCTCTTCAATCCTAAATATGTGCCTTTGATTTTTTCCTACACACAAAAAAGGAATTGGGTGTTTCCATGTTGAATTTTATCCCCCTCCCAGAAAAAGGAATTTAGATTGGTTTTGTTAACTTGTTCAATATAATAAAAGTTTTAAAGTAAAAGTTACTACTTTCCTCATAAATGAGAGATCCTTGTGCCTCATTATATTTTCTCTCTGATTCAGATCAGGCCTCAGTAGGATAATATAACATTTGGGGAGAAAGATGCAAGCCAGGAGACCAGCCCCAGAGGCCAAGATGGAAAAGACCTCCACAGCCACCATGGACTTCCCTTTGGTGCTCAGGTAGGAAAGGAGAAAAGAGATCCAAACTCTGTAAAAGACCAGCATGCTGAAAGTAATGAACTTGGCTTCATTAAAGCTGTTGGGCAATTTCCTAGCCAGAAAGGCCACTGTGAAATGAATGAATTCATGACTGGGAGGAAGATGGCGACCAAGGCAGATGCATAGTCATGCTGCTGGGAGCCTGAAGGAGAGAAAAGTACCAGCTACTAAATTCAGAGAGAGGAGTAGAAGTAACAAAAGTAACAAAAATACATAGATTAGGTCCTAGGGATCTACAAAGTAGCAGCATAAGGATTCGGACAAAGGCAGTCAGCTCATTTGGAGTTCGGGGCTCCCGCCAGAGTCCAGGAATCCTATCTTGAGCAGCTTCCCTTTGTTGGGTAAGGCGATCGAGCGATCCACTAGGAACTAGACAAAAAACCCACAAATTTTTCAGCTGCCTGGAGAGGAAAAAGCTGCCTAGTGAAAAGAAGCTTCCTGGTCTAAAGAATCTGCCTGGTCTCGGGAGGGGCAAGCCGACTCGGGGAACAAATGGCCAGCAGGTTTGTGGCAACTGCTGGCAAGGACTGCAAGTCTAGGAGCGACCCACGTGCTGGTGAGTGCCCCCCCACCCCGGCTCCTTATAGATTGGTGGTGCATTTTTCAGTGGGAGGAAGGAGCAGGTAAGTGGCTCAAAGATTTATTGTGGACCTGAGTCAGAAACAACTTAAAAAGCAAAGATTCCAGAGTGGAAGGGGTGAATGTGGAGATTAAGTGGCAGTGGCTTAATTTATGTTTTCACCCTCTAACTCTGGAAGTTAAATGGCGACTTGAGAAAAGAGTGATTAAAGGAGGAAAAAAAGGGGGGACTAGATGAGAAGAAGTGTTGTAAAGAAGGTTTTCATTCAGAAAAACTGCCTTTTGAAACTGAGATTGAAAGTGATCTCCGATGATGAAAGAACTGGAATGATGTCTACAATCTCCATTTAAATCAAATCACCAAAAATAATTCTAAATGTCCACCAACTGGGGAGAACAAAGGAGACTCACAGAGAATTGATAGTCTCCATATAAATCACTCAGCTCCATTTAAATCACCCAGCTGCTTAGTCAGCCTGAATTTAAATTCCCACTCAGCTGATTGGACAACCTCCATGAAACCCCCACCCAAATCTCATCCTTTTCAAACTCCAAAGTAGATGATTGGTGAGCTCATTCAAATCTTCTCCATTCTTGGGTGGGGGGGGGGCTCATTGGTATCCTTCCAGCCAACCCATCTGGGCCTCTCAGCTGGAATTTCCTCCAGAGTAAGGTCGGCTAGCAAGTCGGCAGCTGGCACCTCCGGTATCAGCAACGATTGCCCCCCCCCCCCCAGCTCCAAGAGCCTCTTCTTCACTAGCTTGAGATGACATGATGTCAAACCCCCTCAGTAGAAACTGGATATTTTCTCCGGGTGGGCTGGTGATGAGATTCAGAATAATGTCAGTCTGTGCTCCATTCAAAATCCAAGAAAGAAATACTTAGACTCCATAGAATAGAGGAAAGAAATCTTTTACTGAAAATTGAAGTGGTAGCTTCAGGTAAAATTCTGAATCTAAGAAATTAGGCGTGCAGATCACATATACAAAGGGATGGAACTGTTTCCACCCCACCAAAGTTCAAAAGATTCTTCCAATTAAAAGTTCTGGATATGATCATGTGGGCATCTTCAGGTGGTGATGAGGCATCTGTCTGTTGCCCTTGACATATTTTGATAAAGATTTGCAGTTGTGCAGGGACAAGAAGGCTAAGCAAGGAATAGAAACTTAAGAGCAGGAATTTATACTCCTCCCCCACTCCTCATTTATACAACACAAGAATGTAACACCTCCACCTCTCTTCCCAGACATAACCCCTCCCCCCGTTACTCATGGCAGCCAAAAGATGCAAAGCAGTAGAAAAGATCTTGAAGGCTGACACTATCAAACAGCAACGGTTCCTTTTTAAAACAAAAACAAAACAAAACAAAAACCAAAAAATGTGGCTTTAAGGAAAAAAAAAGGAACTTTACACAACAAACCTCCAATACTTCATTACCTCCACTATATCAGTACTTCAAGACCAAATACTTATAGATAATGCTTTGTCTAGAATAATTGATTTATCACATAATAGTATAATTAATTTTTAAATGACCACTAATTTACTGATTCATTGAACTGATAAGAGATTTAATACTGTATCTCTGATTATTTAGTCTATTGATTGATTGATTGATTCTTAGTAATAAGTTGATTGATTGCTTTTAGTAATAAGTAACCTTACTTTTGATTTGTTGTCTAACTTATCAATTAACATTTATTAATTACCAACATTCATTAAGTAACTGTCTACCTATCATATTAATTAGCTATTATAATTGTTTAATGTATTGTCATTGGCCACGCCAGCCAGAAACTGCAGAACTCCAAATCCTTCATTACCAAACAACAACAAAAAATAATATCTCTATCAATGACTTCCCAGACTCCTGTACATGCTTCTGATGTCTTAAAACTATCAATGAAAGCAAAAATAACATCAAATGCTACCTATGTGACAATCAAGCCCACCATGCCTGCTTAAACTTAAACAAAGACCTAGCTGATCTCCTAAAAGCATCAGATACTTTCCCTTGTCTATGTCCATCATGTTTTCCTAAGTTAAACAAACCAAGCACCATGCCTGACAGAGTTGATAGCACAGAATCACTCATGCACTCAATAGGAAAACGCTTAGCAACACGTTTTGAAACAATTATACAAGAAAGCCTAATTACTCTTGAAAAAAAATACAGTGCTGATAAGCGACTACCTATCAGCTCAAAATCAAATCCCAACCCAACAACCACTACCACAACTACTACTTCAACTACAATCACAATTACAACCCAAAATAACCACCAAACCACAACCACAAATAATTACTATCCCATCAAATAATTCCACATATGATATCCCCTTACTCTTCAGAGACATTATGGAATGTGATCAGAAACATCCAAATGCCATCTTATTTGGTCTTGAAGACACCAACGAATCAGATGACATCACCAACGTTCATAATATCATAAGTAACTCAAATAGAACAAATATCTCTCCTGAAGATATCATTGAAATAACCAGAGATGGCCCTGAGTTCAAATACAGTGATGGCTCTGTGGCCCAAAAATTTTGTAGCGTTGTTTGCAAAAATGAGTCCAGCAAACACATATTCATTCATACAATAAATGCCATTGCAAAAACCAATCCCAACCACAAAGAACTTCGCTCAAGACCAGACTTATCCATACTGCAAAGAATCCACTATCATGAACTCTGCAAGGAACTAAAAAAGACATCTGGACAATGGAGAGAAGGATCTGTACATTGACTACTGTGCTGACTGTATCAAAAGTAAGTCACACAACCAGCAACTCAGCTTTATCCTTCAACCACAATCCTACTTCAACCAATCCACCATCACCCAAGACTAGGCACGCAGGCCCCTGACTACCTCAATTCCAACTACAGCTGGCCTTAAATGCAAGCTACTCAACACAAGAAGCCTTGTGAATAAAATACCTGAATTTCTTCTCTTACTAAATATGGCTAAATTCGACATCGTATTTGTCTGTGAAACATGGCTCAATGCATCTCTCCCTGACTCCATTACCTCAGTAAGAGACTATCATGTTTACTGATTAGATCGTGAAATTCGTAGAGGAGGTGGTGTTGCTATTGTCTATAAAAAGTTGTTACATCTAAAAAACATCCAAGTTACCCAGGAGCTTGTTATTCCTGAGACCATCATCTGTGAACTGTCCTTAAATATCACATTTCGACTCTTCTATGTTACAGAGCCCCTGATTAGGACATCGAACATGCAAACAAGCTAAATTCACTACTAACACGGGCAACATCCTTCCCACAAGCTTTTATCTTTCTTGGTGACTTCAATCTACCTCTTATAAACTGGACTCTTAAGGAATGTAAAACTGAACCCACACATGCAACCTTCTACAATGCTATTACAAATCTAGGACTGGAACTGTTGGGTATATGGATACACCAACCAGGTTTGGGTTGAATAAATATGTAAACCTAGGATTAAGTACTATGTAGCTTTAAGCACAAGAAACTGCAATGTCATTGTGGGTGCGGTTGCAGGCAGCCATATAGGTAGGAGGGGAAACGTAATGAGCCCCGGCTTCTGGATGCAACTGTATGAGCCCCGGCTTCTGGATGCAACTGTATGAGTCCGGCTTCTGCATGCACCTGGTTACTGTTCCTGGTCTGTTGCCTACTGTGTTGGAACGTCTATCTGCTTACTTTGGAGGCTACTGTGCCAGATACCATTTCACCTGAACACAAGGACTGTTTGGTTTGGTGAGCTGTGGATTCAGCGTTAGTACTTGAGAGAAAGGTATCTTAAGAAGAAGATTTACAAGCAGATAAAGACATTGTATTTACTGTAAATGGACTTGATAACTGGATTGATAAACTGGATACTGACATATGGACTGAATGACTATTCTTAATCTCTGTATGAATTAAATACCTATTTAAACTACAAACAGTGTATTTGTCTCAAGTGTGTGTATACTCTAGGGCCCAGCCTCACTCTCATTTGGCTGCCTGGCTTGACTGCTGCTGCACACTCTGCTAGGGGGTTTATCCCCAAACACTAACATTGGTTATGGGCCCAGCAGTGTGCACAGTCTAGCTAGCCAGGATATACCAGTGAGAGTTTGGTCAAGAGTTACACATTGCTGTAAAGACAAACTGTTTGTTAAATAGTTATTTTTCTGCAGAGCAATGGCACAAGTAAATTTGCCAAGTCTGTCCATGATAGCCAGACTAGATGGAACAAACTAGGTTTCATGGTCTATGAAGTGTAGTTTACTGCTACGAAGAGAAGGTTTGTGGGACATAATTACAAACCCACCAGATGTATCAAACTTAAATCCTAATGATGAAGAGGATTATAAACTGATACAGGACTATGAAAGAAAGAATGAACAGGCTTTGTGCATCATAGGTCTCACCCTGTCTGACCAGCAACTCATTCATATCCGTGGAGTGGAAAATGCTGCAGAATGCTGGAATAATCTCAAAAGGATTTATGTTCGAGACAGTGTAGGAGCTCATATCAATCTTACACGGAAGCTGTTTAGAACACATCTTGAGATAAATGGAGACATGTTGACTCATTTAAACTGTATGAAAAGCATTTTTCAACAACTGCAAGAAAAAGAGCTTATATTTAATGAGTTGCAACAAGTATACATCATACTGTCTTCTCTGGATCGAAGCTATGATGATTTTGTGACTGCATTGGAAGTATTGCCTAAAGACAGTTTATCAGTAACTGAGATAACCGGCCGGCTATTAGAGGAAGCCAGGAGAAGGAGCGAACGGGAACAGCTGAGGGAAGATAAACATAAGGAAGAGAAATTATCTTCAAAGCCTGAGAGAAACCAGCTGTGTAAAGGAAAGCACCCGGAAGAAGAGAAGTTATCTCTAACGGCATACACAATTAAAAAGTGTTTTAATTGTGGAGGCAGAGGACATTTGGCAAGATTCTGCAAAAAAGGAAAACGCCAGAATGTAAAGAAGCCAAAGAAATCCTTTGAACTGGCCATGTTTAGCAATTGTGATATTAAGAATAATAAGTGCACACTGAAAAGGGATAACAAAAAGGTAACTGCAGTTTTAAATGGAGCATTGTATGTCTTACATGATGGTAAGAAAGGGGAGGCACAAACTGTATTTAATAATATCAAGCCTCATGATGAATGTATCCATTTATTGCATAGACGTTTGGGGCATGTAAATTTTAAAATGCTAAAACGTACAGTTGAGTTATCTGAAGGGATAAGGTTAAAGCCCTGTGATAAGTATTTGCGTTGTAATGTCTGTTGTGAAGATAAGAGTAAAATAATGCCTGCAAATAGGCTAAATGGTTTTAAAACTAAAGAACCTTTAAAAGTTGTATTTGCAGACATTATTGGTCCAAAGAAACCCAGTATGGGGGGTGCTCGATATATACTGAGCATTATGGACCATTACTCTAGATATGGGTTTTGCTACTTAATGAAAAGCAAAACTGAAACATATCAACATTTCTTCAATTGGTTAAAGTTTGCAGAAAGGAAAAGCAAACGGCAACTGATAACCTTGGTGACAGATAATGGCACGGAATTTGTCAATAGCAAATTCCAGAATAGATTAAAGGCAGCTGGAATAGCTCATAAGAGATCTGCACCATACAGACCACAGCACAATGCATATATAGAGAGAAGAGGCCAAACATTGCAGGCGATGACCCGTACTATGTTAACTGATTCTGGGTTACCTGATTCTTTGTGGGGGGAGGCCACAATGTGTGCTAACCATTTATTAAATAATGTGGTTAACTCAACCACTGGTGAAATACCATTCACCATGTGGCATGGCAGGAAGCCTGATTTGAGTTACCTGCACACATTTGGTGCACCAGCATGGGTGCATATCCCTACACAACTCAGGCGTAAAGGGCAACACAGAGCTAAACAATTTTTCTTCGTTGGTTACCAAGCTAACCATAGGGCATATAGATTTTGGGAGAAAGGCACATCTAGAGTGTTATGTAGTGCCAATGCCCAATTTCTAGAGCACGTAGGATGGGATAAGTTAGAGCAGGATAACAGTAAAGAAGTGATTATTGAATCCTACAGAAATCCCATTGAGTATCCCTGTAACTTTAAGAAAGAAGTAAAGCAAGAAGTACAGGATGAAGTAGAGCCTCTAGAGGAAGAAATAGCTCAGCAAGATGAGGAAAAGGACCAGGTAGTAACTCAAGAAAGTCCTCATACAAGCCCTGTAATTCCCAGAAGAACTACACGTATTTCTAGACCGCCTGATAGATACCAGGCTAACACAGTGTGCCAGGTAAATAGAGTACCATCTACTATGGATGAGATAAAAAGATATCCTTCTAAAGAAAAAGAAAAGTGGTGTGCAGCAATTAATAGAGAATTGAAATCTCTGAAGGATATGAAGGTGTATGAAAATGTGAGACTACCTAGTAATGAAAAACCCATTGGCTGCAAGTGGATTTTTAAAATAAAAACAGATAAGGATGGAAACACAATCCATAAGGCAAGGTTAGTAGCCCAAGGTTTTAGACAAAGTGCAAATGACTATGATGAAGTATTTGCACCTAGTCTTAAAGCAGCAACGTTAAGGGCAGCCTTAGTGTGGGCAGCAAGCAAGAAATATATAGTTAACCATTTAGATGTGGAAACTGCTTACTTGCATGCTCCACTAAGACATACTGTGTATATGAAAAGGCCTAATGGATTTAAAGGAGACAATGATAATGATTGTTGGTTATTAAAGAAGAGCCTTTATGGTCTTAAACAATCGGGCTTTGAATGGAACCAGTATATTGTGAGGGAACTGACCAATATAGGGTTTAAAGCTGGTTTAGCTGACCCATGTCTATTTAAGAGAGAAAAGAATGGGAAGATATCATTATTATTGTTGTTTACTGATGATATTGCTCTGATTACTAAGACTAATGATGAAGCAAATGAAATAATAACATCATTAGCCAAGAAAGTAAAAATCAAGCAATTAGGTGAGATAAAGAGATATCTAGGTTTGAATATACTGAGAACACAGAAAGGGTTTAAGATATCTCAGGAAGATAAGATATCTAAATTGCTAATGGATTATAAAATGGAACTTTGTAAGCCTGCAAAGACTCCAATGAGTCAGGATATTTGCAAAATGGATACTCAAAGTCCCAAGTTTGATAAGGAACTGTATCAATCCTTGATTGGTAGCTTATCATATATTAGCAATTGGTCAAGGCCAGATATTGTTTTTAGTATTAATCAGCTGGCACGGCACAATAATGACCCACTTCAATGTCACTGGATAGCATTGAAAAGAATCCTAAGATATCTTAAAGGAACATTAAACCATGCACTGTATTTAGAACCAGAAGGTGATCTCATATTGAGTGCTTATGCAGATGCTAGTTTTGCATCAGAAAGAGATACTAGAAAGTCGACTTCAGGAACAGCCATAATGCTGGGTAAGACGTTAATAGGCTGGAAGTCAATAAGGCAACAGCATATAAGTTTGTCTACTATGGAGGCAGAATTCTCCTGTTTATCTTTATTGTGTACTGAGTTGATTATGTACAAACAAATGTTGAATGATATGGGTATAACTGTAAATTACCCTATAGTTGTACATGAGGATAATCAGGCAGCAATTAAAATGGCCACAAATATTGCAGTTAAAACGAGGAGTAAACATACAGATTTGAGGTATCTTAATGTAAGAGAATCTGTACAGAGTAAATTGATACAGCTGGAATACTGTATGTCGGAGGACAATGTAGCTGATCATTTTACTAAAGCCCAAGGTGCTATTAAGCATCTAGAGAATTGTAAAAAATATGGGTTTAGAATGTAAAGGCATTACATATTTATATCACCCAAAAGGGGAGAATGTTGGGTATATGGATACACCAACCAGGTTTGGGTTGAATAAATATGTAAACCTAGGATTAAGTACTATGTAGCTTTAAGCACAAGAAACTGCAATGTCATTGTGGGTGCGGTTGCAGGCAGCCATATAGGTAGGAGGGGAAACGTAATGAGCCCCGGCTTCTGGATGCAACTGTATGAGCCCCGGCTTCTGGATGCAACTGTATGAGTCCGGCTTCTGCATGCACCTGGTTACTGTTCCTGGTCTGTTGCCTACTGTGTTGGAACGTCTATCTGCTTACTTTGGAGGCTACTGTGCCAGATACCATTTCACCTGAACACAAGGACTGTTTGGTTTGGTGAGCTGTGGATTCAGCGTTAGTACTTGAGAGAAAGGTATCTTAAGAAGAAGATTTACAAGCAGATAAAGACATTGTATTTACTGTAAATGGACTTGATAACTGGATTGATAAACTGGATACTGACATATGGACTGAATGACTATTCTTAATCTCTGTATGAATTAAATACCTATTTAAACTACAAACAGTGTATTTGTCTCAAGTGTGTGTATACTCTAGGGCCCAGCCTCACTCTCATTTGGCTGCCTGGCTTGACTGCTGCTGCACACTCTGCTAGGGGGTTTATCCCCAAACACTAACAGGAACAACTAATAACCAACAATACTAGACTGACTTAACAACTGCCTCGATCTTATCTTCTGCAATAGTTTGAATTTAATTTATGGAATACCAAATAAAGAACCCTTTTCCAACAGTGACCACTATATGATTGACTTTTGTCTCAACATACACCCACACAAAAATCATCACAATGACGTAATCCCATATTATAACTTCAAAATAGGCAACTATGGTCTTATAGACAACGATCTCTCATCCCTTGATTGGAAATCTCTACTCACTGGATGCAATACTGTTGAAAACCATTACAACATATTTTTACTTAAAGTCAAAAGAGTCATCAAACTATATGTACCAATAACAACTCCCAAAACCAAAAAAACAACAACCCAGATTACCCATAACAATAAGGAAACTTCAATCCAAAAAGAGATCACTCTGAGCGCAAAAAGAAATCTGGTCATGTTGCCAATTTCAAAAGCCGATACAAAACTTTATGCCACCAGATAAAGACTGAATGCACCAATGATCACATTAAACA